>NW_017203902.1:0-28745 GCF_001704415.2 Capra hircus | reverse complement strand
GACTCTGGGGGAATGGTGGCAGCGGATCCGAAGTTTCCTCCTCGGCTTCCTGTGGAGAGCGCCTCACTCTTGAGATGCGACGGTAACGCCGGGAATTTTTTCGCCGAACCACCCAAGGGAAAGGATCCTCCTCTCACTAGAGGCGGAAAAGGGGTTCCTCTGGATGTGGGCGGGTCTCTCGTGTTTCCTCTCAAAGTGGAGACGGGTATGTCGGGGAACTTCTTGAGTTGCAGCAAGGGTGTGAAGGACCTTTGGAAGTTCCAGAGGTTAGGTGTGATTAGACTCGAGACGCCTCAAGCGAAATGGGCTTCATCTCGCCTGGAGGGGAGAACCTCTTCGATTTTCTCGAGTTGCCGGCAGGTGCTCTCGACGTACGACGGGGACCTCCGGGACCCACTCTGGTGGCCTCAGTAAAGGCCAGTTCCCATGGGAGTTGCTCGGGGTCCCTCGGGATTCCTCTCCCGTCGATGCTGAGTCTAAGACTCTTGTGTGGAGTCGGTGCAGAACCTGAGGATTCCTCTCCAGTGCCGACATGGATCTTGGGGTACTTCTGTGGTCTCCCCAGGGGAGTCAGTCGTCGTCTCCAGTGGGGGCATTTACATGCGCTTTCCTCCGAGCTGTAGCAGGAGTGTCACGCTTCCATAGGCCTAGATCAAGGGATCTGTTGCTTTCGCTTGAGGCTTTCCCACGAGCTTTTCCACGAGGCTTTCCCCACAGGGCTGTCCCACGTGCCACCATGGTGTGAGTCGATCCTCGACTTGAACGTCGAGTCAGTGGCAGGGAAAACAGGTTTCCCTGGAATGGACTGAGATATCTGGGGGACTCTGGAATGGTGGCACGACCTGGAGTTCCTCTCGCCTTTCCTGTGGTGAGCACCTCCTCTTGAGATGCGACGGGAACGCCGGGAATTCTTGACGGACAATGCAGGGAAAGGATCCCACCTCTCGAGCTAGGAGGCAGAAACGGGGCCCTCTGGATGTGGGCGGGACTCTCGTGCTTCCTCTCGAGTGGAGACGGTATGTCGGGGAACTTCTTGAGTTGCAGCAAGGGTGTGAAGGACCTTTGGAAGTTCCAGAGGTTAGGTGTTATTAGACTCGAGACGCCTCAGGGGAAATGGGCCTCATCTCGCCTGGAGGGGAGAATCTCCTGGATTTTCTCGAGTTTGCGGCGGTTGCTCTCAACTTACGACAGGGACGGCTCAGGGACCCGCTCTGGTTGCCTCAAGAAAGGCCAGTCCGACATGCGAGTTGCTAGGGTCCTCTCAGGATTCCTCTCCCGTCGATGCCAGGGCCTAAGACCGTTGTGTGGAGTTGTGTTCAGAACCTGAGGATTCCTCTCCAGTGCTGACATGGATCTTGGGGTACTTCTGGAGTCTCCCAGGGGAGTCAGTACTCGTCACTAGTGGGGGCATGCACGTGCGCTTTCCTCCCGAGCTGTAGCAGCAGTTTCACGCTTCGCCTTCGCGTGGATTAAGGGATCTGTGGCTTTCCCTCGTGCTTTCCCACGAGGCTTTACCACGACGCTTTCCCACAGGGCTGTCCCACGTGCCACCGTGGTGTGAGTCGATTCTCGGCTTGAAAGTCGAGGCAGTGCAGGGAAAACAGGTTTCCCTGGAATGGACTGAGACATCTGGGTTGACTCTGGATTGGTCGGCAGGAACCTGGAGTTCCTCTCGCCTTTCCTGTGGAGAGCGCCTGCTCTTGTGATGGCGACGGAACGCAGGGAATTCTTTCCGACGCACGCAGGGAAAGAATCCCTCCTCTCGATCTAGGAGGCGGAAACAGGGCTCCTCTGGATGTGGCGGGACTCTCGTGCTTCTCTCGAGTGAGAACGGGTATGTCGGGGAATTCTTGAGTTGCAGCAAGGCTGTGAAGGACCTTTGGAAGTTCCAGAGGTTAGGTGTGATTAGCCTCGAGAGACGCCTCAGCGGAAATGGGCCTCTCTCGCCTGGAGGGAAAAACCTCCTGGATTTTCTCGAGTTGGCGGCAGGTGCTCTCGACTTACGACGGGGACCTCAGGGACCCGCTCTGGTGGTCTCAGGAAAGGCCAGTACCCATGCGAGTTACTCGGGGACCCTGGGATTCCTCTCCCGTCGATGCGGGGCCTAAGACCTTGTGTGGAGTCGGTGGCAGAACCTGTGGATTCCTCTCGAATGCTGACGTGGATCTTGGGGTACTTCTGGAGTCTCCCAGGGGAGTCAGTCCTCGTCTCGAGTGGGGGCATGCACGTGCGCTTTCCTCCGAGCTGCAGCAGCAGTGTCACGCTTCCTTCGCTGGGATTAAGGGATCAGGGGCTTTCCCTCGAGGCATTCCCACGAGGTTTTTCCCGAGGCTTTCCTGCATGGCTGTCCCACGTGCCACCGTGGTGTGAGTCGATCCTCGGCTTGAAAATCATGGCAGTGCAGGGAAAACAGGTTTCCCTGGAATGGACTGAGACATCTGGGGGACTCTGGGAATGGTGGCACCACCCTGGAGTTCCTTGCTTTTCCTTTGAGAGTGCCTGCTCTTGAGATGGAACAGGAATGCCGGGAATTCTTTCCCGACCACAGCAGGGAAAGGATCCCTCCTCTCGAGCTAGGAGGCGTAAACGGGGCTCCTCTGGATGTGGCCGGAACTCTCGTGCTTACTCTCGAGTGGAGACGGGTATGTCAGGGAACTTCTTGAGTTGCAGCAAGGTTTGTGAAGGACCCTTTGGATCTTGCAGATGTTAGATGTGATTAGCCTCGAGATTCCTCAGCGGAAATGGGCCTCATCTCGCCTGGACGGAGAACCTCCTAGATTTTCTCGAGTTACGGCAGGTGCTCTCGACTTACGACGGGGACCTCAGGGACCCGCTCTGGTGGCCTCAGGAAAGGCCTGTCCCCAACGAGTTGCTCGGGGGCTTCTCGGGATTCCTCTCCGTCGATGCTGGGGCCTAAGATCTTGTGTGGAGTCGGTGTCGGAACCTGAGGATTCCTCTCCAGTGGTGACATGGATCTTGGGGTACTTCTGGAGTCTCCCCAGGGGAGTCAGTCTTCGTCTCGAGTGGGGACATGCACCTGCGCTTTCTTCCGAGCTGTAGCAGCGTTGTCACGCTTCATTCGCGTGGATCAAGGGATCTGTGGCTTTCCCACGAGGCTTTCCCCCGAGGCTTTCCCACAGGGCTGTCCACGTGCCACCGTGGTGTGAGTCGATCCTCGCTTGAAAGTCGAGGTTGTGCAGGAAAAACAAGTTTTCCCTGGAATGGACTGAGACATCTGGGGGACTCTGGGAATGGTGGCACGACCCTGGAGTTCCTCTCGCCTTTCCTGTGGAGAAGCGCCTCCTCTTGAGAGGCGACGGAAACGTCGGGAATTCTTTCCCCGACCACGCAGGGAAAGGATCCCTCCTCTCGAGCAAGGAGGCGGAAACGGGGCTCCACTGGATGTGGGCGGGACTCTCGTGCTTCCTCTCGAGTGGAGACGGGTATGACGGGGAACTTCTTGAGTTGCAGCAATTGTGTGGAGGACCCTTTGGAAGTTCCAGAGGTTAGATGTGATTTGCCTGGAGACGCCTCAGCGGAAATGGGCCTCATCTCGCCTGGAGGGGAGAACCTCCTGGATTTTCTCGAGTTGCGGCTGGTGCTCTCGACTTACGACGGAGACCTCAGGGACCCGCTCTGGTGGCCTCAGGAAAGGCCAGTCCCCATGCGAGTTGCTCTGAGCCTCTCGGGTTTTCCTCTCGTCGATGCCGGGGCCTAAGATCTTGTGTGGAGTGGTGCGCGAGCCATGACCTGAGCATTCCTCTCCAGTGCTGACATGTCTTGGGGTACTTCTGGGTCTCCCCAGGGGAGTCAGTCCTCGTCGTCGAGTGGGGGCATTGCACGTGCGCTTTTCCTCCGAAGCTGTAGCAGCAGTGTCCACGCTTCCGTTCCGTGGATCAAGGGATCAGGGGCTTTGCCCGAGGCTTCCCACGGGCTTTCCCACGAGGCTTTCCCACAGGGCTGTCCACCGTGCCACCGTGGTGTGAGTCATCCTCGCTTAAAAGTGAGGCAGTGCAGGGAAAACAGGTTCCCTGGAATGGACTGAGAATATCGGGGAACTCTGGGAATGGTGGCACGACCTGGAGTTCTCTCGCCTTTCCTGTGAGAGGCGCCTCCTTTGAGATGTGACGGGATCGCGGAAATTCTTTCCCGACCCACGCAGGGAAAGGATCCCTCTCTCGTTGAGCTAGGCGCGAAAACGGGGCTCCTCTGGATGTGTGCGGAACTCTCGTGCTTCCTCTCAGTGGAGACGCGTATGTCGGGGAACTTCTTGAGTTGCAGCAAGGGTTAACGGACCTTTGGAAGTTCCAGAGGTTAGTGTGATTAGCCTCGAAGACGCCCAGTGGAAATGGGCCTCATCTCGCCTGGAGGGGAGAACCTCCTGGATTTTCTCGAGTTGCGGAGGTGCTCTCGACTTACGACGGGGACCTCAGGGACCCGCTCTGGTGGCCTCAGGAAAGGCCAGTCCCCATGGAGTTGCTCGGGGGCCTCTCGGTATTCCTCTCCCGTCGATGCCGGGGCCTAAGACCTTGTGTGGACGGTGCAAACCTGAAGATCCCTCTCCAGTGTGACATCATCTTGGGGTACTTCTGGAGTTCCCCAGGGGAGTCAGTTCCTCGTCTCAGTGGGGGCATGCACGTGTGCCTTTCCTCCCTGAGCTTAGCAGCATGTTCACGCTTCCCTTCGCGTGGATAAGGGATCTGTGCTTTCCCTGAGGCTTTCCCACAGGCTTCCAGCATGAGATCTTTCCCACAGGGTGTCCACGTGCCACCGTGGTGTGAGTGATCTCGCTTGAAGTCGAGGCAGTGCAGGGAAAAAGGTTTCCCTGGAATGGACTGAGAAATCTGGGGCTCTGGGAATGGTGGCACGACCCTGGAGTTCCTCTCCTTTTCCTGTGGAAGAGCGCCTCCTCTTGAGATGCGAGGGAACACGGAAATATTTGACCGACGCAATGGGAAAGGATCCCCTTCGAGCTAGGAGGCGGAAAGGGCTCCTCTGGATGTGGGGGGACTCTCGTGCTCCTCTCGAGTGTAGACGGTATGTTCGGGGAATTCTTGAGTTGCAGCAAGGGTGTGAAGGACCCTTTGGAAGTTCCAGATGGTTGTTGTGATTAGCAGAGACCCTCAGCGGAAATGGGCCTCATTCGCCTGGAGGGAGAACCTCCTGGATTTTCTCGAGCTTGCGGCAGGTGCTCTCGACTTAGACGGGACCTCAGGGACCGCGCTCTGGTGGCCTCAGGAAAGGCCATGTCCCAATGCAAGTTGCTCGGGGGCCTCTCGGGATTCCTCTCCCTGCGATGCTGGCTTAAATACCTGTTGTGTGGAGCGGTGGGAAGCTGAGTTTCTCTCAGTGCTGACATGGATCTTGGGTACTTCTGGAGTTCCCCAGGGGAGTCAGTCCTCTCTCGAGTGGGGGATGCACGTGCGCTTTCCCCCGAGCTTAGCAGCAGTTCGCTTCCCTTCGCGTGGATCAAGGGATCAGGGGCTTTCCCTCGAGGCTTTCCCACGAGGCTTCCACGAGCTTTCCACAGGCTGTCCCACGTGCCACCGTGGTGTGAGTCGATCCTCGCTTGAAAAGTCGAGGCAGTGCAGGGAAAACAGGTTTCCCTGGAATGGACTGAGAATCTGGGGACTCTGGAATGGTGGCACGACCTGGAGTTCCTCTCCCTTTCCTGTGGAGAGGGCCTCCTCTTTGATACGACGGAAAGCCGGGAATTTCTTTCCCGACCCGCAGGGAAAGGATCCCTCCTCTCCGAGCTAGGAGGCGGAAAGGGTCCTCTGGATGTGGGGGGACTCTCGTGTTCCTCTCGATGGGAGACGGGTATGTCGGGGACTTTGAGTTGCAGACAGGGGTGGTGAAGGACCTCTTGGAAGTTCCAGTTAGGTGTGATTAGCCTCGAGACGCCTCAGCGGAAATGGGCTCATCTCGCCTGGAGGGGAGAACCTCCTGATTTTCTATTTGCGGCCAGGTGCTCTCGACTTACGACGGGGACTCGGGACCGCTCTGGTGGCCTCAGAAAGGCCAGTCCCCATGCGAGTTGCTCGGGGCCTCTCGGATTCCTCTCCGTCGATCTGGGCCTAAGACATTGTGTGGAGTCGGTGGAACCTGAGGATTCCTCTCCCAGTGCTGACTTGGATCTTGGGTACTTCTGGGTCCCCCAGGGGAGTCAGTCTTCGTCTCAGTGGGGCACATTGCACATGCGCTTTCCTCCCGAGCTGAGCAGAGTGTCACGCTTCCATTCGCGTGATCAAGGGATCTGTTGCTTTCCCTGAGCTTTCCCAGAGGCCTTTCCCACGAGGCTTTCCACAGGCTGTCCCACGTGCCACCGAGGTGTGAGTCGATCCTCGGTTGAAAGTCGAGGCAGTGCAGGGAAACAGGTTTCCCTGGAATGGACTGAGAATCTGGGGACTCTGGGAATTGGTGGCACGACCCTGGAGTTCCTCTCCTTTCCTGTGAGAGCACCTCCTCTTGAGATGCGACGGAACGGCCGGGAATTCTTCCGCGAACATGCAGGGAAAGGATCCCCTCTCGAGCTAGGAGGCGGAAACGGGGCTCCTCTGGATTGGGCGGGACTCTCGTGCTTCCTCTCGAGTGGAGACGGTATGTCGGGAACTTCTTGAGTTGCAGCAAGGTTGTGTGAAGGACCCTTTGGAAGTTGCAGAGTTAGTGTGATTTAGCTCGAGACGCCTCAGCGGGAAATGGGCCTCATCTCGCCTGGAGGGAGAACTTCCTGGATTTTCTCGAGTTGCGGCAGTGCTCTCGACTAAGACAGGGACCTCAGGGACCCGCTCTGGTTGCCTCAGGAAAGGCAGTCCATCGCGAGTTGCTGGGGCCTCTGCGGATTCTCTCCCGTCGATGCAGGGGCCTAAGATCTTGTGTGGAGTCGGTGTTCAGAACCTGAGGATTCCTCATCCAGTGCTGACATGGATCTGGGGTCTTCTGGAGTCTCCCCAGGGAGTCAGTACTCGTCTCAAGTGGGAGCATGCACGTTGCGCTTTCCTCCGAGCTGTAGCAGCGTGTTCACGCTTCCTTCGCGTGGATCAAGGGATCGGGGCTTTCCCTCGGGCTTTCCCACGAGGCTTTTCACGAGGCTTCACAGGGCTGTCCACGTGCCACCGGTGGTGTGAGTCATCCTCGCTTGAAAGTCGAGGCAGTGCAGGGAAAACAGGTTTCCCTGGAATGGACTGAGACATCTGGGGACTCTGGGATGGTGGCAGCCACCCTGGAGTTCCTCTCGCCTTTCCTGTGGAGAGCGCCTGCTCTTGAGATGCGACGGAACTCGCGGGAATTCTTTCCCGACCACGCAGGGAAAGGATCCCTCCTCTCGAGCAAGGACGGAAACGGGGCTCCTCTGGATGTGGGCGGGACTCTCGTGCTTCCTCTCATGGTGGACGGGTATGTCGCGGAACTTCTTGAGTTGCAGCAAGGGTGTGAAGGACCCTTTGGAAGTTCCAGAGGTTAGGTGTGATTACCTCGAGACGCTCAGCGGAAAATGGGCCTCATCTCGCCTGGAGGGAGAAACCTCCTGGATTTCTCGAGTTGCGGCAGGTGCTCTCGACTAATGAGACGGGACCTCAGGGACCGCTCTGGTGGCCTCAGGAAAGGCCAGTCCCCATGCGAGTTGCTCGGGGCCTCTCGGGATTCCTCTCCTCTCGATGCGGGGCCTAAACTTGTGTGGAGTCGTGGCGGAACTGGGATTCCTCCCAGTGTTGACTGGATCTTGGGGTACTTCTGGAGTCTCCCCAGGGAAGTCAGTCCTCGTCTCAGAGGGGAGCATGCACGTGCGCTTTCCTCCCGAGCTGATGGCAGCAGTGTCGCGCTTCCCTTCGCGTGGATCTAAGGGATCGGGCTTTCCCTCGAGGCTTTCCAACGAGGCTTTCCCCACAGGGCTGTCCAACGTGCCACACGGGTGTGAGTCGATCCTCGGCTTGAAATCAGGCAGTGCAGGGAAAACAGGTTTCCCTGGAATGGACTGAGAATCTGGGGACTCTGGAATGGTGGCACGACCCTGGAGTTCCTCTCCCTTTCCTGTGGAAGCGCCTCCTCTTGAGATGCGACAGGAACGCCGGGAATTTTTCCCGACCACGAAGGGAAAGGATCCCTCTCTCGAGCTAGGAGGCGGAAACGGGGCTCCTCTGGATGTGGCGAGGACTCTCGTGCTACTCTCGAGTGGGACGGGTATGTCAGGGGAACTTCTTGAGTTGCAGCAAGGTTGTGAAGACACCTTTGGAAGTTTCCAGAGGTTAGCTGTGATTAGCCTCAGACGCATCCAGCGGAAATGGCCTCATCTCGCCTGGAGGGGAGAACCTCCTGGATTTTCTCAGTTGGCAGGTGCTCTCGACTTACGACGGGGACCTCAGGAGCACGCTCTGGTGGCCTCAGGAAAGGCCAGTCCCCATGAGTTGCTCGGGGCCTCTCGGGATTCCTCTCCCGTCGATGCGGGGCCTAAGATCTTGTGTGGAGTCGGTGCCGGAACCTGAGGATTCCTCTCCAGTGTGACATGGATCTTGGGTACTTCTGAAGTCTCCCAGGGGAGTCAGTTTCGTCTCGAGTGGGGCATGCACGTGCGCTTTCTTCCCGGAGCTGTAGCAGCAGTTGTCCGCTTCCTTCGCGTGGATCAAGGATCTGTGGCTTTCCCGAGGCTTTCCCAGGCTTTCCCGAGGCTTTCCCACAGGGCTGTCCCACGTGCACCGTGTTGTGAGTCGATCCTCGGCTTGAAATAAGGCAGTGCAGGAAAACAGGTTTTCCTGGAATGGACTGAGACATCTGGGGGACTCTGGAATGGTGGCACGACCCTGGTGTTCCCCTCGGCCTTTTCCTGTGGAGAGCGGCTCTCTTGAGATGCGACGGAACGCCGGAATTCTTTCCGAACAGCAGAAAGGATCCTCCTCTCGAGCAAGGAGGCGGAAACGGGCTCCTCTGAATGTGGCGGACTCTCGTGCTTCTCTCTCGAGTGGAGACGGGTATGTCGGGGAACTTCTTGAGTTGCAGCGGAAGTGTGAAGGACCCTTTGGAAGTTCCAGAGGTTAGTGTGATTAGCCTGAGACGCCTCAGCGGAAATGGGCCTCATCTCGCCTGGAGGGGAGAACTCCTGGATTTTTCTCGAGTTGCAGGTGCTCTCGACTTACGACGGGGACCTCAGGGACCCGCTCTGGTGCGCTCAGGAAAGGCCAGTCCCACATGGAGTTGCTCGGGGGCTCCGGGATCCTCTCCGTCGATGCCGGGCTAAGACCTTGCGTGGAGTCGGTGCGGAACCTGAGGATTCCTCTCCAGTGCTGACATGGATTTGGGTTACTTCTGGAGTCTCCCAGGGGTCAGTCTCGTCTCGAGTGGGGCATGCACGTGGCGCTTCCTCCGAGCTGTAGCAGCAGTGTCACGTTCCCTTCGCATCGGATCAAGGATATGTGGCTTTTCCGAGGCTTTTCCCACGAGGCTTTCCCACAGGGCTGTCCCACGTGCGCCACCGTGGTGTGAGTCGAATCCTCGGCTTGAAAGTGAGGCAGTGTAGGGAAAACAAGTTTCGGAATGGACTGAGAATCTCGGAGACTCTGGAATGTGGCACGACCCTGGATTTCCTCTCGCCTTCCTCGTGGAGAGCGCCTCCTCTTGAGAATGCGACGGAACGTCGCGGAATCTTTTCCGCGACCACGCAGGGAAAGGATCCTCTCTCGAGCTAGGAGGCGGAAACGGGGCTCCTCTGGATGTGGCGGACTCTCGTGCTTCCTCTCGAGTGGAGACGGGTATGTCGGGGAACTTCTTGAGTTGCAGCAAGGGTGTGAAGGACCTTTGGAAGTTCCAGATGTCAGATGTGATTAGCCTCGAGAGCTGCGGAAATGGGCCTCATCTCGCCTGGAGGGAGAACCTCTGAGATTTTCTCGAGTTGCGGCAGGTGCTCTCGACTTACGAACGGGGACCTCAGGGACCCGCTCTGGTGGCCTCAGGAAAGGCCAGTCCCATGCTGAGTTGCTCGGGGGCCTCTCGGATTCCTCTCCCGTCGATGCCTGGGGGCTAAGACCTTGTGTGGAGTTAGTGCCGTACGCTGCAGGGATCCTAATCGCATTGCTACAGGGAGTCCCCAGATTCTCAGTCCATTCCAGGGAAACCTGTTTTCCCTGCACTGCCTCGACTTTCAAGCGAGGATCGACTCACACCACGGTGGCACGTGGACAGCCGTGGGAAAGCCGGGAACCTCGTGGGAAAGCCTCGAGGGAAAGCCCTGATCCCTTGATCCACGCGAAGGGAAGCTGACACTGCTGCTAAGCTCGGGGGAAAGCGCACGTGCATGCCCCCACTCGAGACTGAGGACTGACTCCCTGGGGAGACTCCAGAAGTACCCAAGATCCATGTCAGCACTGGAGAGGAATGCTCAGGTTCCGCACCGACTCCACACAAGGTCTTAGCCCGCATCGACGGAGAGGAATCCCGAGAGGCCCCGAGCAACTGCATGGGACGGCCTTTCCTGAGGCCACCAGAGCGGGTCCCTGAGGTCCCCGTCGTAAGTCGAGAGCACCTGCCGCAACTCGAGAAAATCCAGGAGGTTCTCCCCTCCAGGCGAGATGAGGCCCATTTCCGCTGAGGGATCTCGAGGCTAATCACACCTAACCATCTGGAACTTCCAAAGGGTCCTTCACACCCTTGCTGCAACTCAAGAAGTTCCCCGACATAGCCGTCTCCACTCGAGAGGAAGCACGAGAGTCCCGCCCACATCCAGAGGAGCCCCGATTTCCGCCTCCTAGCTCGAAGGAGGGATCCTTTCCCTGCATTGGTCGGTCAATAGATTCCCGGCGTTCCCGTCGCATCTCAAGAGGAGGCGCTTCTCCACAGGAAAGGTGAGAGGAACTCCAGGGTCGTGCCACCATTCCCAGAGTCCCCCAGATGTCTCAGTCCATTCCAGGGAAACCTGTTTTCCCTGCACTGCCTCGACTTTCAAGTCGAGGATCGACTCACACCACGGTGGCACGTGGGACAGACCCTGTGGGAAAGCCTCGAGTGGGAAAGCCGAGGAAGATCCCTTGATCCACGCGAAGGGAAGCGTGACACTGCTGCTACAGCTCAGGGAGGAAAGCGCACGTGCATGCCCCCACTTGAGACGAGGAATGACTCCCCTGGGGACACTCCAGAAGTACCCCAAGATAGATGTCAGCCACTGGAGAGGAATCTTCAGGTTCCTGCACCGAATCCACACAAGGTCTTAGGCCCCGGCGTCGACGGGAGAGGAATACCGGAGAGGCCCCCGAGCAACTCACATGGGGACTGGCCTTTCCTGAGGCCACCAGAGCGGGTCCCTGAGGTCCCCGTCGTAAGTCGAGAGCACCTGCCGCAACTCGAGAAAATCCAGGAGGTTCTCCCCTCCAGGCGAGATGAGGCCCATTTCCACTGCGGCGTCTCTAGGCTAATCACATGGAACATCTGGAACTTCCAAAGGGTCCTTCACACCCTTGCTGCAACTCAAGAAGTTCCCCGACATACCCGTCTCCACTCGAGAGGAAGCACGAGAGTTCCGCCAACATCCAGAGGAGCCCCGTTTCCGCCTGCTAGCTCAAGAGGAGTGATCCTTTCCCTGAGTGGTCGGGAAAGAATTTCCGGCGATCCCGTCACATCTCAACAGGAGGCGCTCTCCACAGGAAAGGCGAGAGGAACTCCAGGGTCGTGCCACAATTCGCAGAGTCCCCCAGATATCTCAGTCCATTCCAGGGAAACCTGTTTTCCCTGCACTGCCTCGACTTTCAAGCCGAGGATAGACTCACACCACGGTGGCACGTGGGACAGCCCTGTGGGAAAGCCTCGTGGGAAAGCCCCGTGGGAAAGCCTCGAGGCAAAGCCCCTGATCCCTTGATCCACGAGAACGGAAGCGTGACACTGCTAGTACAGCTTGGGAGGAAAGCGCACGTGCATGCCCGCACTGGAGACGAGGACTGACTCCCCTGAGGAGACTCCAGAAGTACCCCAAGAAGCATGTCAGCACTGGAGAGGAATGCTCAGGTTCCGGCACCTACTCCACACAAGATCTTAGGCCCCGGCATCGACGGGAGAGGAAACCCGAGAGGCTCAAGAGCAACTCGCATGGGGACTGGCCTTTCCTGAGGCCACCAGAGCGGGTCCCTGAGGTCTCCGTCGTAAGTCGAGAGCACCAGCCGCAACTCGAGAAAATCCAGGAGGTTCTCCCCTCCAGGCGAGATGAGGCCCATTTCCGCTGAGGCGTCTCCAGGCAAATCACATCTAACCTCTGGAACTTCCAAAGGGTCCTCCACACAATTGCTGCAACTCAAGAAGTTCCCCGTCATACCCGTCTCCACTCGAGAGGAAGCACGAGAGTCCCGCCCACATCCAGTGGAGCCCCGTTTCCGCCTCCTTGCTCGAGAGGAGGGATCCTTTCCCTGCGTGGTCGGGAAAGAATTCCCGACGTTTCCGTCGCCTCTCAAGAGGAGGCGCTCTCCACAGGAAAGGCGAGAGGAACTCCAGGGTCGTGCCACCATTCCCAGAGTCCCCCAGATGTCTCAGTCCATTCCAGGGAAACTTGTTTTTCCTGCACAACCTCGACTTTCAAGCCGAGGATCGACTCACACCACGGTGGCACGTGGGACAGCCCTGTGGGAAAGCCTCGGGGGAAAGCCTCGTGGGAAAGCCACAGATCCCTTGATCCACGCGAATGGAAGCGTGACAACGCTGCTACAGCTCGGGAAGAAAGCGCAGGTGCATGTCCCCACTCGAGACGAAGACTGACTCCCCTGGGGAGACTCCAGAAGTACCCCAAGATCCATGTCACCACTGGAGAGGAATCCTCAGGTTCCGACACCGACTCCACACAAGATCTTAGGCCCCAGCATCGACGGGAGAGGAATCCCGAGAAGCCCCCGAGCAACTCGTTGGGGACAGGCCTTTCCTGAGGCCACCAGAGCGGGTCCCTGAGGTCCCCGTCGTAAGTCGAGAGCACCTGCCGTAACTCGAGAAAATCTAGGAGGTTCTCCCGTCCAGGCGAGATGAGGCCCATTTCCGCTGAGGAATCTCGAGGCTAATCACATCTAACATCTGCAAGATCCAAAGGGTCCTTCACAACCTTGCTGCAACTCAAGAAGTTCCCTGACATACCCGTCTCCACTCGAGAGTAAGCACGAGAGTTCCGGCCACATCCAGAGGAGCCCCGTTTACGCCTCCTAGCTCGAGAGGAGGGATCCTTTCCCTGCGTGGTCGGGAAAGAATTCCCGGCATTCCTGTCGCATCTCAAGAGCAGGCACTCTCCAAAGGAAAAGCAAGAGGAACTCCAGGGTGGTGCCACCATTCCCAGAGTCCCCCAGATGTCTCAGTCCATTCCAGGGAAACCTGTTTTCCCTGCACTGCCATGATTTTCAAGCCGAGGATCGACTCACACCACGGTGGCACGTGGGACAGCCATGCAGGAAAGCCTCGGGAAAAACCTCGTGGGAATGCCTCGAGGGAAAGCCCCTGATCCCTTAATCCCAGCGAAGGGAAGCGTGACACTGCTGCTGCAGCTCGGGAGGAAAGCGCACGTGCATGCCCCCACTCGAGACGAGGACTGACTCCCCTGGGGAGACTCCAGAAGTACCCCAAGATCCACGTCAGCATTCGAGAGGAATCCACAGGTTCTGCCACCGACTCCACACAAGGTCTTAGGCCCCGGCATCGACGGGAGAGGAATCCCAGGGGTCCCCGAGTAACTCGCATGGGTACTGGCCTTTCCTGAGACCACCAGAGCGGGTCCCTGAGGTCCCCGTCGTAAGTCGAGAGCACCTGCCGCAACTCGAGAAAATCCAGGAGGTTTTTCCCTCCAGGCGAGAGGAGGCCCATTTCCGCTGAGGCGTCTCGAGGCTAATCACACCTAACCTCTGGAACTTCCAAAGGGTCCTTCACAGCCTTGCTGCAACTCAAGAATTCCCCGACATACCCGTCTCCACTCGAGAGGAAGCACGAGAGTCCCGCCCACATCCAGAGGAGCCCTGTTTCCGCCTCCTAGATCGAGAGGAGGGATTCTTTCCCTGCGTGGTCGGGAAAGAATTCCCTGCGTTCCCGTCGCATCACAAGAGCAGGCGCTCTCCACAGGAAAGGCGAGAGGAACTCCAGGTTCCTGCGACCAATCCCAGAGTCACCCAGATGTCTCAGTCCATTCCAGGGAAACCTGTTTTCCCTGCACTGCCTCGACTTTCAAGCCGAGAATCGACTCACACCACGGTGGCACGTGGGACAGCCCTGTGGGAAAGCGTCGTGGTAAAGCCTCGTGGGAAAGCCACGAGGGAAAGCCACAGATCCCTTAATCCACGCGAAGGGAAGCGTGAAACTGCTGCTACAGCTCGGGAGGAAAGCGCACGTGCATGCCCCCACTAGTGACGAGTACTGACTCCCCTGGGGAGACTCCAGAAGTACCCCAAGATCCATGTCAGCACTGGAGAGGAATCCTCAGGTTCTGAACACAACTCCACACAAGGTCTTAGGCCCTGGCATCGACGGGAGAGGAATCCTGAGAGGACCCCTAGCAACTCGCATGTCGACTGGCCTTTCTTGAGGCAACCAGAGCGGGTCCCTGAGGTCCCTGTCGTAAGTTGAGAGCACCTGCCGCAACTCGAGAAAATCCAGGAGATTCTCCCCTCCAGGCGAGATGAGGCCCATTTCCCCTGAGGCGTCTCGAGTCTAATAACACCTAACCTCTGGAACTTCCAAAGGGTCCTTCACACCCTTGCTGCAACTCAAGAAGTTCCCCGACATACCGGTCTCCACTCGAGAGGAAGCACGAGAGTCCCGCCCACATCCAGAGGAGCCCCGTTTCTGCCTCCTAGCTCGAGAGGTGGGATCCTTTCCCTGCATTGTCCGTCAAGAATTCCCGGCGTTCCCGTCGCATCTCAAGAGGAGGTGCTCACCACAGGAAAGGCGAGAGGAACTCCAGGGTCGTGCCACCATTCCCAGAGTCCCCCAGATATCTCAGTCCATTCCAGGGAAACCTGTTTTCCCTGCACTGACTCGACGTTCAAGTCGAGGATCGACTCACACCATGGTGGCACGTGGGACAGCCCTGTGGGAAAGCCTCGTGGGAAAGCGTCGTGGGAAAGCCTCAAGCGAAAGCAACAGATCCCTTGATCTAGGCCTATGGAAGCGTGACACTCCTGCTACAGCTCGGGAGGAAAGCGCATGTAAATGCCCCCACTGGAGACGACGACTGACTCCCCTGGGGAGACCACAGAAGTACCCCAAGATCCATGTCGGCACTGGAGAGGAATCCTCAGGTTCTGGCACCGACTCCACACAAGGTCTTAGACTCCAGCATCGACGGGAGAGGAATCCCGAGAGACCCCGAGCAACTCCCATGGGAACTGGCCTTTACTGAGGCCACCAGAGTGGGTCCCGGAGGTCCCCGTCGTACGTCGAGAGCACCTGCGGCAACTCGAGAAAATCGAAGAGGTTCTCCCCTCCAGGCGAGATGAAGCCCATTTCCGCTGAGGCGTCTCGAGTCTAATCACACCTAACCTCTGGAACTTCCAAAGGGTCCTTCACACCCTTGCTGCAACTCAAGAAGTTCCCCGACATACCCGTCTCCACTTGAGAGGAAACACGAGAGACCCGCCCACATCCAGAGGAACCCCTTTTCCGCCTCCTAGCTGGAGAGGAGGGATCCTTTCCCTGGGTGGTCGGGAAAGAATTCCCGGCGTTACCGTCGCATCTCAAGAGGAGGCGCTCTCCACAGGAAAGCCGAGAGGAACTTCAGGGTCGTGCCACCATTCCCAGAGTCCCCCAGATTTCTCAGTCCATTCCAGGGAAACCTGTTTTCCCTGCACTGCCTCGACTTTCTAGCCGAGGATGGACTCACACCACGGTGGCACGTGGGACGGCCCTGTGGGAAAGCCTCGTGGGAAAGGCCCTGATCCCTAGATCCACGCGAAGGGAAGCTTGACACTGCTGCTAAACTCGGGCGGAAAGCGCACGTGCAATCCCCCACTCGAGATGAGGACTGACTCCCCTGGGGAGACTCCAGAAGTACCCCAAGATCCATGCCAGCCCTGGAGAGGAATGCTCAGGTTCCGGCACCGACTCCACACAAGGTATTAAGCCACGGCATCGACGGAAGAGGAATCCCGAGAGGCCCCCGAGCAACTTGCATTGGGACAGGCCTTTCCTGAGGCCACCAGAGCGGGTCCCTGAGGTCCCCGTCTTAAGTCGAGAGCACCTGCCGCAAGTCGAGAAAATCCAGGAGGTTCTCCCCTCCAGGCGACATGAGGCCCATTTCCGCTGAGGGGTCTCGATGCTAATCACACCGAACCTCTGGAACTTCCAAAGGGTCCTTCACACCCTTGCTGCAACTCAAGAATTTCCCCCACATAGCCGTCTACACTCGAGAGGAAGCACGAGAGTCCCGCCCACATCCAGAGGAGCCCCATTTCCGCCTCCTAGCTCGAAGGGGGGATCCTTTCCCTGCATTGTCGGTCAATAATTCCCGGCGTTCCCGTCGCATCTCAAGAGGAGGCGCTTTCCACAGGAAAGGTGAGAGGAACTCCAGGGTCGTGCCACCATTCCCAGAGTCCCCCAGATGTCTCAGTCCATTCCAGGGAAACCTTTTTTCCCTGCACTGCCTCGACTTTCAAGTCGAGGATCGACTCACACCACGATGGCACGTGGGACAGACCTGTGGGAAAGCCTCGAGGGAAAGCCAGAGATCCCTTGATCCACGCGAAGGGAAGCGTGACACTGCTGCTACAGCTCAGGAGGAAAGGGCACGTGCATGCCCCCACTTGAGACGAGGAATGACTCCCCTGGGGACACTCCAGAAGTACCCCAAGATAGATGTCAGCACTGGAGAGGAATCTTCAGGTTCCTGCACCGAATCCACACAAGGTCTTAGGCCCCGGCGTCGACGGGAGAGGAATACGGAGAGGCCCCCGAGCAACTCACATGGGGACTGGCCTTTCCTGAGGCCACCAGAGCGGGTCCCTGAGGTCCCCGTCGTAAGTCGAGAGCACCTGCCGCAACTCGAGAAAATCCAGGAGGTTCTCCCCTCCAGGCGAGATGAGGCCCATTTCCACTGCGGCGTCTCTAGGCTAATCACATGGAACATCTGGAACTTCCAAAGGGTCCTTCACACCCTTGCTGCAACTCAAGAAGTTCCCCGACATACCCGTCTCCACTCGAGAGGAAGCACGAGAGTTCCGCCAACATCCAGAGGAGCCCCGTTTCCGCCTGCTAGCTCAAGAGGAGTGATCCTTTCCCTGAGTGGTCGGGAAAGAATTTCCGGCGATCCCGTCACATCTCAACAGGAGGCGCTCTCCACAGGAAAGGCGAGAGGAACTCCAGGGTCGTGCCACAATTCGCAGAGTCCCCCAGATATCTCAGTCCATTCCAGGGAAACCTGTTTTCCCTGCACTGCCTCGACTTTCAAGCCGAGGATAGACTCACACCACGGTGGCACGTGGGACAGCCCTGTGGGAAAGCCTCGTGGGAAAGCCCCGTGGGAAAGCCTCGAGGCAAAGCCCCTGATCCCTTGATCCACGAGAACGGAAGCGTGACACTGCTAGTACAGCTTGGGAGGAAAGCGCACGTGCATGCCCGCACTGGAGACGAGGACTGACTCCCCTGAGGAGACTCCAGAAGTACCCCAAGAAGCATGTCAGCACTGGAGAGGAATGCTCAGGTTCCGGCACCTACTCCACACAAGATCTTAGGCCCCGGCATCGACGGGAGAGGAAACCCGAGAGGCTCAAGAGCAACTCGCATGGGGACTGGCCTTTCCTGAGGCCACCAGAGCGGGTCCCTGAGGTCTCCGTCGTAAGTCGAGAGCACCAGCCGCAACTCGAGAAAATCCAGGAGGTTCTCCCCTCCAGGCGAGATGAGGCCCATTTCCGCTGAGGCGTCTCCAGGCAAATCACATCTAACCTCTGGAACTTCCAAAGGGTCCTCCACACAATTGCTGCAACTCAAGAAGTTCCCCGTCATACCCGTCTCCACTCGAGAGGAAGCACGAGAGTCCCGCCCACATCCAGTGGAGCCCCGTTTCCGCCTCCTTGCTCGAGAGGAGGGATCCTTTCCCTGCGTGGTCGGGAAAGAATTCCCGACGTTTCCGTCGCCTCTCAAGAGGAGGCGCTCTCCACAGGAAAGGCGAGAGGAACTCCAGGGTCGTGCCACCATTCCCAGAGTCCCCCAGATGTCTCAGTCCATTCCAGGGAAACTTGTTTTTCCTGCACAACCTCGACTTTCAAGCCGAGGATCGACTCACACCACGGTGGCACGTGGGACAGCCCTGTGGGAAAGCCTCGGGGGAAAGCCTCGTGGGAAAGCCACAGATCCCTTGATCCACGCGAATGGAAGCGTGACAACGCTGCTACAGCTCGGGAAGAAAGCGCAGGTGCATGTCCCCACTCGAGACGAAGACTGACTCCCCTGGGGAGACTCCAGAAGTACCCCAAGATCCATGTCACCACTGGAGAGGAATCCTCAGGTTCCGACACCGACTCCACACAAGATCTTAGGCCCCAGCATCGACGGGAGAGGAATCCCGAGAAGCCCCCGAGCAACTCGTTGGGGACAGGCCTTTCCTGAGGCCACCAGAGCGGGTCCCTGAGGTCCCCGTCGTAAGTCGAGAGCACCTGCCGTAACTCGAGAAAATCTAGGAGGTTCTCCCGTCCAGGCGAGATGAGGCCCATTTCCGCTGAGGAATCTCGAGGCTAATCACATCTAACATCTGCAAGATCCAAAGGGTCCTTCACAACCTTGCTGCAACTCAAGAAGTTCCCTGACATACCCGTCTCCACTCGAGAGTAAGCACGAGAGTTCCGGCCACATCCAGAGGAGCCCCGTTTACGCCTCCTAGCTCGAGAGGAGGGATCCTTTCCCTGCGTGGTCGGGAAAGAATTCCCGGCATTCCTGTCGCATCTCAAGAGCAGGCACTCTCCAAAGGAAAAGCAAGAGGAACTCCAGGGTGGTGCCACCATTCCCAGAGTCCCCCAGATGTCTCAGTCCATTCCAGGGAAACCTGTTTTCCCTGCACTGCCATGATTTTCAAGCCGAGGATCGACTCACACCACGGTGGCACGTGGGACAGCCATGCAGGAAAGCCTCGGGAAAAACCTCGTGGGAATGCCTCGAGGGAAAGCCCCTGATCCCTTAATCCCAGCGAAGGGAAGCGTGACACTGCTGCTGCAGCTCGGGAGGAAAGCGCACGTGCATGCCCCCACTCGAGACGAGGACTGACTCCCCTGGGGAGACTCCAGAAGTACCCCAAGATCCACGTCAGCATTCGAGAGGAATCCACAGGTTCTGCCACCGACTCCACACAAGGTCTTAGGCCCCGGCATCGACGGGAGAGGAATCCCAGGGGTCCCCGAGTAACTCGCATGGGTACTGGCCTTTCCTGAGACCACCAGAGCGGGTCCCTGAGGTCCCCGTCGTAAGTCGAGAGCACCTGCCGCAACTCGAGAAAATCCAGGAGGTTTTTCCCTCCAGGCGAGAGGAGGCCCATTTCCGCTGAGGCGTCTCGAGGCTAATCACACCTAACCTCTGGAACTTCCAAAGGGTCCTTCACAGCCTTGCTGCAACTCAAGAATTCCCCGACATACCCGTCTCCACTCGAGAGGAAGCACGAGAGTCCCGCCCACATCCAGAGGAGCCCTGTTTCCGCCTCCTAGATCGAGAGGAGGGATTCTTTCCCTGCGTGGTCGGGAAAGAATTCCCTGCGTTCCCGTCGCATCACAAGAGCAGGCGCTCTCCACAGGAAAGGCGAGAGGAACTCCAGGTTCCTGCGACCAATCCCAGAGTCACCCAGATGTCTCAGTCCATTCCAGGGAAACCTGTTTTCCCTGCACTGCCTCGACTTTCAAGCCGAGAATCGACTCACACCACGGTGGCACGTGGGACAGCCCTGTGGGAAAGCGTCGTGGTAAAGCCTCGTGGGAAAGCCACGAGGGAAAGCCACAGATCCCTTAATCCACGCGAAGGGAAGCGTGAAACTGCTGCTACAGCTCGGGAGGAAAGCGCACGTGCATGCCCCCACTAGTGACGAGTACTGACTCCCCTGGGGAGACTCCAGAAGTACCCCAAGATCCATGTCAGCACTGGAGAGGAATCCTCAGGTTCTGAACACAACTCCACACAAGGTCTTAGGCCCTGGCATCGACGGGAGAGGAATCCTGAGAGGACCCCTAGCAACTCGCATGTCGACTGGCCTTTCTTGAGGCAACCAGAGCGGGTCCCTGAGGTCCCTGTCGTAAGTTGAGAGCACCTGCCGCAACTCGAGAAAATCCAGGAGATTCTCCCCTCCAGGCGAGATGAGGCCCATTTCCCCTGAGGCGTCTCGAGTCTAATAACACCTAACCTCTGGAACTTCCAAAGGGTCCTTCACACCCTTGCTGCAACTCAAGAAGTTCCCCGACATACCGGTCTCCACTCGAGAGGAAGCACGAGAGTCCCGCCCACATCCAGAGGAGCCCCGTTTCTGCCTCCTAGCTCGAGAGGTGGGATCCTTTCCCTGCATTGTCCGTCAAGAATTCCCGGCGTTCCCGTCGCATCTCAAGAGGAGGTGCTCACCACAGGAAAGGCGAGAGGAACTCCAGGGTCGTGCCACCATTCCCAGAGTCCCCCAGATATCTCAGTCCATTCCAGGGAAACCTGTTTTCCCTGCACTGACTCGACGTTCAAGTCGAGGATCGACTCACACCATGGTGGCACGTGGGACAGCCCTGTGGGAAAGCCTCGTGGGAAAGCGTCGTGGGAAAGCCTCAAGCGAAAGCAACAGATCCCTTGATCTAGGCCTATGGAAGCGTGACACTCCTGCTACAGCTCGGGAGGAAAGCGCATGTAAATGCCCCCACTGGAGACGACGACTGACTCCCCTGGGGAGACCACAGAAGTACCCCAAGATCCATGTCGGCACTGGAGAGGAATCCTCAGGTTCTGGCACCGACTCCACACAAGGTCTTAGACTCCAGCATCGACGGGAGAGGAATCCCGAGAGACCCCGAGCAACTCCCATGGGAACTGGCCTTTACTGAGGCCACCAGAGTGGGTCCCGGAGGTCCCCGTCGTACGTCGAGAGCACCTGCGGCAACTCGAGAAAATCGAAGAGGTTCTCCCCTCCAGGCGAGATGAAGCCCATTTCCGCTGAGGCGTCTCGAGTCTAATCACACCTAACCTCTGGAACTTCCAAAGGGTCCTTCACACCCTTGCTGCAACTCAAGAAGTTCCCCGACATACCCGTCTCCACTTGAGAGGAAACACGAGAGACCCGCCCACATCCAGAGGAACCCCTTTTCCGCCTCCTAGCTGGAGAGGAGGGATCCTTTCCCTGGGTGGTCGGGAAAGAATTCCCGGCGTTACCGTCGCATCTCAAGAGGAGGCGCTCTCCACAGGAAAGCCGAGAGGAACTTCAGGGTCGTGCCACCATTCCCAGAGTCCCCCAGATTTCTCAGTCCATTCCAGGGAAACCTGTTTTCCCTGCACTGCCTCGACTTTCTAGCCGAGGATGGACTCACACCACGGTGGCACGTGGGACGGCCCTGTGGGAAAGCCTCGTGGGAAAGGCCCTGATCCCTAGATCCACGCGAAGGGAAGCTTGACACTGCTGCTAAACTCGGGCGGAAAGCGCACGTGCAATCCCCCACTCGAGATGAGGACTGACTCCCCTGGGGAGACTCCAGAAGTACCCCAAGATCCATGCCAGCCCTGGAGAGGAATGCTCAGGTTCCGGCACCGACTCCACACAAGGTATTAAGCCACGGCATCGACGGAAGAGGAATCCCGAGAGGCCCCCGAGCAACTTGCATTGGGACAGGCCTTTCCTGAGGCCACCAGAGCGGGTCCCTGAGGTCCCCGTCTTAAGTCGAGAGCACCTGCCGCAAGTCGAGAAAATCCAGGAGGTTCTCCCCTCCAGGCGACATGAGGCCCATTTCCGCTGAGGGGTCTCGATGCTAATCACACCGAACCTCTGGAACTTCCAAAGGGTCCTTCACACCCTTGCTGCAACTCAAGAATTTCCCCCACATAGCCGTCTACACTCGAGAGGAAGCACGAGAGTCCCGCCCACATCCAGAGGAGCCCCATTTCCGCCTCCTAGCTCGAAGGGGGGATCCTTTCCCTGCATTGTCGGTCAATAATTCCCGGCGTTCCCGTCGCATCTCAAGAGGAGGCGCTTTCCACAGGAAAGGTGAGAGGAACTCCAGGGTCGTGCCACCATTCCCAGAGTCCCCCAGATGTCTCAGTCCATTCCAGGGAAACCTTTTTTCCCTGCACTGCCTCGACTTTCAAGTCGAGGATCGACTCACACCACGATGGCACGTGGGACAGACCTGTGGGAAAGCCTCGAGGGAAAGCCAGAGATCCCTTGATCCACGCGAAGGGAAGCGTGACACTGCTGCTACAGCTCAGGAGGAAAGGGCACGTGCATGCCCCCACTTGAGACGAGGAATGACTCCCCTGGGGACACTCCAGAAGTACCCCAAGATAGATGTCAGCACTGGAGAGGAATCTTCAGGTTCCTGCACCGAATCCACACAAGGTCTTAGGCCCCGGCGTCGACGGGAGAGGAATACGGAGAGGCCCCCGAGCAACTCACATGGGGACTGGCCTTTCCTGAGGCCACCAGAGCGGGTCCCTGAGGTCCCCGTCGTAAGTCGAGAGCACCTGCCGCAACTCGAGAAAATCCAGGAGGTTCTCCCCTCCAGGCGAGATGAGGCCCATTTCCACTGCGGCGTCTCTAGGCTAATCACATGGAACATCTGGAACTTCCAAAGGGTCCTTCACACCCTTGCTGCAACTCAAGAAGTTCCCCGACATACCCGTCTCCACTCGAGAGGAAGCACGAGAGTTCCGCCAACATCCAGAGGAGCCCCGTTTCCGCCTGCTAGCTCAAGAGGAGTGATCCTTTCCCTGAGTGGTCGGGAAAGAATTTCCGGCGATCCCGTCACATCTCAACAGGAGGCGCTCTCCACAGGAAAGGCGAGAGGAACTCCAGGGTCGTGCCACAATTCGCAGAGTCCCCCAGATATCTCAGTCCATTCCAGGGAAACCTGTTTTCCCTGCACTGCCTCGACTTTCAAGCCGAGGATAGACTCACACCACGGTGGCACGTGGGACAGCCCTGTGGGAAAGCCTCGTGGGAAAGCCCCGTGGGAAAGCCTCGAGGCAAAGCCCCTGATCCCTTGATCCACGAGAACGGAAGCGTGACACTGCTAGTACAGCTTGGGAGGAAAGCGCACGTGCATGCCCGCACTGGAGACGAGGACTGACTCCCCTGAGGAGACTCCAGAAGTACCCCAAGAAGCATGTCAGCACTGGAGAGGAATGCTCAGGTTCCGGCACCTACTCCACACAAGATCTTAGGCCCCGGCATCGACGGGAGAGGAATCCCGAGAGGCCCCAGTGCAACTCGCATGGGGACTGGCCTTTCCTGAGGCCACCAGAGCGGGTCCCTGAGGTCCCCGTCGTAAGTCTAGAGCACCTGCCACAACTCGAGAAAATCCAGGAGGTTCTCCCCTCCAGGCGAGATTAGGCCCATTTCCGCTGAGGCGTCTCGAGGCTAATCACACCTAACCTCTGGAACTTCCAACAGGGTCCTTCACACCCTTGCTGCAACTCAAGAAGTTCCACAGACATATCCGTCTCCCACTTGAGAGGAAGCACGAGAATTCCCGCCCACATTCCAAAGGAGCCCCGTTTCCGCCTCATAGCTCGAGAGGAGGGATCCTTTCCCTGCGTGGTCGGGAAAGAATTCCTGGCGTTCCCGTCGCATCTCAAGAGGAGGCGCTCTCAACAGGAAAAGCGAGAGAAACCCCAGTTTCGTGCCACAATTCCAAGGGACCCCCAGATGTCAGTCCATTCCAGAGGAAACTTGCTTTCCCTGCACTGCCTCTACTTTCACGCCAAGGATCCACTCACTACACCATGGAACGTGGGTCATCCCTGTGGGAAAGCCTCGTCGGAAAGCCTCGAGGGAAACCCACAGATCCCTTGATCCACGCGACGGGAAGTGTGACACTGCTGCTACACTTCCTGAGGAGAGCTCACGGAGCATGCCCCCACATGAGATGAGCACAGACTCCCCAGGGGAAACTCCAGAAGTAAGCCAAGATCCATGTCAGCACTGGAAGAGGAATCCTCAGGCTCCAGCCCAGACTCCACACAAGGTCTTAGGCCCCGACATCGACGGGAGAGGAATCCCGAAAGGCCCCCTTGCAACTCCCATGGGCACTGGCCTTTCCTGAGGCCACCAGAGCGGGTCCCTGAGGTCCCCGTCGTAACTCGAGAGACCCTGCCCAACTCTAGAAAATCCAGGAGGTTCTCCCTCCAGGCGACATGAGGCCCATTTCCGCTGAGGGGTCTCGATGCTAATCACACCTAACCTCTGGAACTTCAAAAGGGACCTTCACACCCTTGCTGCAACTCAAGAAGCTCCCCGACATACCCGTCTCCAGTGGAGAGGAAGCACGAGAGTCCCGCTCACATCCAGAGGAGCCCCGTTTCTGCCTCCTAGATCGAGAGGAGGGATCCTTTCCTGCGTGGTCGGGAAAGAATTCCCGGCGTTCCCGTCGCATCTCAAGAGGAGGCGCTCTCCACAGGAAAGGTGAGAGGAACTCCAGGGTCGTGCCACCATTCCCAGAGTCAGCCAGATGTCTCTGTCCATTCCAGGGAAACCTGTTTTCCCTGCAATGCCTCGACTTTCAAGCCGAAGATCGACTCACACCACGGTGGCACGTGGGACAGCCCTGTGGGAGGGAACGTGGGAAAGCCTCGTGGGAAAGGCTCGTGGGAAAGCCTCTAGGGAAAGCCACTGATCCCTTGATCCACGCGAAGGGAAGCGTATTACTGCTGCTAGATCTCGGGAGGAAAGCGCAAGTGCATGCCCCCACTCGAGACGAGGACTGACTCCCCTGGGGAGACTCCAGAAGTACCCCAAGATCCATGGCAGCACTCGAGAGGAATCCTCAGGTTCCGGCACCGACTCCACACAAAGACTTAGGCCCCAGCTTCGACGGCAGAGGAATCCCGAGAGGCCCCTGAGCAACTCGCATGGGGACTGGCCTTTCCTGAGGCCACCGGAGGGGGTCCCTGAGGTCCCCGTCGTAAGTCGAGAGCACCTGCCGCAACTCGAGAAAATCCAGGAGGTTCTCCCCTGCAGGCAAAATGAGGCCCATATCCGCTGAGGCGTCTCGGGGCTAATCACACCTAACCTCTGGAACTTCCAAAGGGTCCTTCACACCCTTGCTGCAACTCAATAAGTTCCCACCACATAGCCGTCTACACTCGAGAGGAAGCACGAGAGTCCCGCCCACATCCAGAGGAGCCCCTTTTCCGCCTCCTAGCTCGAGAGGAGGGATCCTTTCCCTGCATTGTCGGTCAAGAATTCCGGGCCTTCCCGTTGCATCTCAAGAGAAAGCGCTCTCCACAGGAAAGGCGAGAGGATCTCCAGTGTCGTGCCACCATTCCCAGAGTCCCCCAGATATCTCAGTCCATTCCAGGGAAAACTGTTTTCTCTGCACTGCCTCGACGTTCAAGCCGAGGATGGACTTACACCACGGTGGCACGTGGGACAGACCTGTGGGAAAGCCTCGAGGGAAAGCCACAGATCCCTTGATCCACCCGAAGGGAAGCGTGACACTGCTGCTACAGCTCGGGAGGAAAGGGCACGTGCATGCCCCCACTCGAGACGAGGACTGACTCCCCTGGGGAGACTCCAGAAGTACCCCAAGATCCATGTCAGCACTGGACAGGAATCCTCAGGTTCCGTCACCGACTCCACACAAGGTCTTAGGACCCGGCATCGGCGGGAGAGGAATCCCGAGAGGCCCCCGAGCAACTCGCCTGGGGACAGGCCTTTCCTGAGGCCACCAGAGCGGGTCCCTGAGGTCCCCGTCGTAAGTCGAGAGCACCTGCCGCAACTCGAGAAAATCAAGGAGGTTCTGCCCACCTGGCGAGATGTGACCCATTTCCGCTGAGGCGTCTCGAGGCTAATCACACCTAACCCCTGGAACTTCCAAAGGGTCCTTCACACCCTTGCTGCAAACTCAAGAAGTTCCCCGACATTCCCGTCTCCATTCGAGAGGAGGACGAGAGTCCCGCCCACATCCAGAAGTGCCCCTGTTTCCGCCTCCTAGCTCGAGAGGAGGAATCCTTTCCGTGCGTGGTCGGGAAAGAATTCCCCGGCGTTTCCCGACACATCTCAAGAGGAGGCGCTCTTTACAGGAAAGACGAGAGGAACTCCAGTGTCGTGCCACCATTCCCAGAGTCCCCAGATGTCTCAGTCCATTCCAGGGAAACCTGTTTTCCCTGCACTGCCTCGACTTTCTAGCCGAGGATCAACTCACACCACGGTGGCACCTGGACAGCCCTGTGGGAAAGCCTCTAGGGAAAGCCCCGTGGGAAAGCCTCTAGGGAAAGCCACAGATCCCTTGATCTATGCGAAGGGAAGCGTGACACTGCTGCTACAGCTGGGGAGGAAAGCGCACCTGCATTCCGCCACTCGAGACTAGGACTGACTCCCCTTGGAAGACTCCAGAAGTACCTAAAGATCCATGTCAGCACTGGGGAGGAATACTCTTGTTCCGTCACCGACTCCATACAAGGTCGTAGGCTCCGGCATCGACGGGAGAGGAATCCCGAGTGGTCCCCGAGCAACTCACATGGGGACTGGCCTTTCCTGTTGCCACCAGAGCGGGTCCATGAGGTCCCTGTCGTAAGTCTAGAGCACCTACCTCAACTCGAGAAAGTCCAGGTGGTTCACCCTCCCAGCGAGATGAGACCCATTTCCGCCTGAGCCCTCTGGAGGCTAATCACACCTAACCTCTGGAACTTACAAAAGGGTCCGTCACACCCGTGCTGCAACTCAAGAAGTTCCCGGACATACCCGTCTCCACTCAAGAGGAAGCACGAGGTTCCCGCCCACATCCAGAGGAGCCCCGTTTCCGCCTCTTAGTTCGAGATCAGGGATCGTTCCCTGCTTCGTTGGGAAAGAATTCCTGGCGTTCCCATCGCATCTCAAGAGGACGCACTCTCCCACAAGAAAGTCGGAGAGGAACTCCAGGGTCGTGCCACCATCAAGAGTCCCCTAGATGTCACAGTCCATTCTAGAGGAACCTGCTTTCCTTGCACTATCTCGACTTTCATGCCGTGGGATCGACTCACACCACAGTGGCACTTGGCACAGCCCTTTTGGAAGGCATCATGGGAAAGCCTCGTTTGAAGCCTCGAAGGATAGCCCAGATCCCTTGATCCACGCGACAGGAAGTGTGACACTTCAGCTACAACACGGGTTTAAAGCACCGGCGTATGCCCCCACTAGAGACGTGGACTGACTCCCCTGGGGAGACTCCAGAAGTACCCCAAGATTCATGTCAGCACTGGAGAGGAATCCACAGGTTCCGGCCATGACGCCACACAAGGTCTTTGGCCGCAGCATTGACGGGAGAAGGAATTCCGAGAGGCACGGAGCAACTCGCATGGGGACTTGCCTTTCCTGAGGCCACCAGAGCGGGTCCGTGAGGTCCCGTGTCGTACAGTCGAGAGCGCCGGCCGCAACTCGAGAAAATCCAGGAGGTTCTCCCCTCGGAGGCCAGATGAGGCCCATTTCCGCTGAGGCATATCGAGGATAATCACACCTAAACTCTGGAACTTCCAAAGGGTCCTTCACACCCTTGCTGCAACTTAAGAAGTTCCCCGACATACCCGTCTCCACTCGAGAGGAAGCACGAGAGTCCCGCCCACATCCAGAGGAGCCCCGTTTCCGACTCATAGCTCGAGAGGTGGGATCCTTTCCCTGTGTGTACGGGGAAAGAATTCCCGAGCGTTTCCCGATCGCATCCTTAGAGGACGGCGCTTCTCCACCAGCGAAAGGCGAGAGAACTCCAGGGCCGCTGCCACCATTATCCCAGAGTCCCCCAGATGTCTCAGTCCATTGCAGGTGAAACCTGTTTTTCCCTGCACTGGCTGCTACTTTCAAGCCGAGGACTGGACTCCACACCACGGTGGCCGTGGCGACGAGCCCGTGTGGGAAAGCCTTCATCTGGAAAGCCTAGTGGGAAGCTCGAGGGAATGACCAGATCCCTTGACCACGTGAAAATGGAAGGGTGATCTTGCTGCGCTACAGCTAGCGGAGGAAAAGCGCACGTGATGCGCCTCACTCAGCACGGAGGACTGACTCCCCTAGGGAGCACTCCAGAAGTACCCTAAGATCCTTCACATCTGGAGGGAATCCTCAGGTACCGGATGACTCACACAAGGTTTAGGCCCCATTGGCACATCCGACTTGGCAGCGTATCCCGAGAGGGCCGCGGCAACTGCATGGGGGACTGACCGTTCCTGAGGCCACCAGAGCCGGGTCCCTGGGTCCCGCGTCGATGTCGAGTGCACCATGCCGCAACTCGAGAAAAACTCCAAGAGAACGGTTCTCCCCTGCAGGCGAGATGCAAGCGCCCATTGTCCGCTGAGGCGGTCTCGAGGGCTTAATCACACCTAACTCTGGAACTTCCAAAGGGTCCTTCACGACGCTTGCTGCAACTCAAGAAGTTCCCCGGACATACCCTTCTCCATCAGAGGAGCTCGAGAGTCCCGCCCACGTCCAGGGAGCCCTGTTTCTCCCTCTTAGCTCTAAACGAGGGATTCCTTTCATGTGTGGTCGGGAAAGATTCCTCGCGGGTTCGCCGTCGCATCTCCAGGATGCGCTTCTTCCAAGGCATTAGGTGAGCGGAAACCTCCAGGTGTGCCACCATTCCCAGAGTCCACCTGATATCGTCAGTCCATTCAGGGCAAACCTATCTCTCTCTGGG
>NW_017203901.1:0-5848 GCF_001704415.2 Capra hircus | reverse complement strand
CCGAGAGGCTCGCTTCCTGCTGGCTGTGCACTCGCCTATCAGGCTGCGCTGGCTGTGCGCCTATCAGGCGGGGGCGCAGGCTCCTCCAGCAGGTCTTGCTCAGGGGCTGCTTCCCCTGAGTTGGGGCTGTGGGCAGGAACCCAGACACGCAGGATCAGGCCCCAAACACCTGCACATGTCTCTGCTGGGGAGGAGAGTGCTAGGGAACCTACGTCTGTCATACACTTTCTGGGCACCCAAGGAATCAGCCTCCGTGTGTGCGGGGCTGAAAACCCCAGCCAGGGGCCCTGGGAGCCTGGTGCTCTCCGTGTGGCGCTGAATCTGGGCGGCCAAGCAACCGCTGGAGGAGCCCTGCAGTTGCCCTTCCCTTCCCTCTGACAGAATTCTCACTGCTGGAGCCCTTGGCAGTGTGCAACCCACCAGCCCCTAAGCTCTCCTTAAGGAGGACTGGGACCTAAGTGCAAAGGCAAGGCAGGATTGGAGCTGAGGCAAGAAAGGCGCCAGTGGCGACTCCCAGGCTCCTGCTGCCTGCTCCTTCCTGGAGAGGCAGCCTAAAAGCAAGGCAAGTCTGGGCAAGGCTAGCCCCCGGCAGAGCAGCCTCGCGCCAGGAACTCTGCCAGATCGGGGCTCTGAGCAGAGCTAGAGCTCTGCCGTACTGGAGGCGCACTTAGCTCCGTGCAAGCAGGGCTTTCAACTTGACGGGGCTGGGCTGCCTCCTCTTCCCCCCGAGGAGGCTCGCTTCCCTGCTGGCTGTGCACTCGCCTATCAGGCGGGGGCGCAGGGCTCCTCCAGCAGGTCTTGCCTCAGGGGCTGCTTCCCCTGAGTTGGGGCTGTGGGCAGGAACCCAGACACGCAGGATCAGGCCCCAAACACCTGCACATGTCTCTGCTGGGGAGGAGAGTGCTAGGGAACCTACGTCTGTCATACACTTTCTGGGCACCCAAGGAATCAGCCTCCGTGTGTGCGGGGCTGAAAACCCCAGCCAGGGGCCCTGGGAGCCTGGTGCTCTCGGTGCGGCGCTGATTCTAGGCGGCCTAGAAACCGCTGGAGGAGCCCTGCAGTTGCCCTTCCCTTCCCTCTGACAGAGCTCTCACTGCTGAAGCCCTTGGCAGTGTGCAACCCACCACCCCTAAGCCCTCCCCAACGACGCCTGGCACCTATGTGCAAAGGCAAGGCAGGATTGGAGCTGAGGCAAGGAAGGCACCAGTGGCGTCTCCCAGGCTCGCTCAGACAGCTCCTTCCTGGGGAGGGAGCCTAAAAGCAAGGCAAGTCTGGGCAAGGCGAGCCCCCGGCCGAGCAGCCTCGCGCCAGAAACTCTGCCAGATCGGGGCTCTGAGCAGAGCTAGAGCTCTGCCGTACTGGAGGCGCACTTAGCTCCGTGCAAGCAGGGCTTTCCTCTTGACTGGGCTCGGCTGCCTCCTCTTCTCCCGAGGAGGCTCGCTACACTGCTGGCTGTGCTCTCGCCTATCAGGCGGGCGCGCAGGGCTCCTCCAGCAGGTCTTGCCTCAGGGGCTGCTTCCCCTGAGTTGAGGCTGTGGGCGGGAACCCAGACACGCAGGATAAGGCCCAACCACCTGCACATGTCTCTGCTGGGGAGGAGAGTGCTAGGGAACCTACGTCTCTCACACACTTTCTAGGCACCCACGGAGTCAGCCTCTGGGAGTGTGGGGATGCAAAACCCAGCCAGGGGCCCTTGGAACCTGGTGCTCTCCGTGCGGAGCTTTGTCTGGGCGGCCAAGGAACCGCTGAAGGAGCCCTGCTGTTGCCCTTCGCTTCCCTCTGACAGAGCTTTCACTGCTGGAGCCCTTGGCAGTGTGCAACCCACCAGCCCCTAAGCCCTCCTCAAGGACGCTTGGGACCTAAGTGCAAAGGCAAGGCAGGGGTAGAGCTGAAGCCAGGAAGGCGCCAGTGGCGTTTCCGAGCCTCACACAGCCTGCTCCTTCCTGGGGAGGGAGCCTTAAAGCAAGGCAAGTCTGCGCAAGGCTCGCCTATGGCAGAGCATCTTGGTGCCAGGAACTCTGCCAGATCGGGCCTCTGAACAGAGCTAGAGATCTGCCGTACTGGAGTCGCACTTAGCTTCGTGTAAGCAGGGATTTCAGCTTGACGGGGACTTGCTGCCTCCTCTTCCCCCGAGGAGGCTCGCTTCCCTGCTGGCTGTGCACTCGCCTATCAGGCGGGGCGCAGGGCTCCTCCAGCAGGTCTTGCCTCAGGGGCTGCTTCCCCTGAGTTGGGGCTGTGGGCAGGAACCCAGACACGCAGGATCAGGCCCCAAACACCTGCACATGTCTCTGCTGGGGAGGAGAGTGCTAGGGAACCTACGTCTGTCATACACTTTCTGGGCACCCAAGGAATCAGCCTCCGTGTGTGCGGGGCTGAAAACCCCAGCCAGGGGCCCTGGGAGCCTGGTGCTCTCCGTGTGGCGCTGAATCTGGGCGGCCAAGCAACCGCTGGAGGAGCCCTGCAGTTGCCCTTCCCTTCCCTCTGACAGAATTCTCACTGCTGGAGCCCTTGGCAGTGTGCAACCCACCAGCCCCTAAGCTCTCCTTAAGGAGGACTGGGACCTAAGTGCAAAGGCAAGGCAGGATTGGAGCTGAGGCAAGAAAGGCGCCAGTGGCGACTCCCAGGCTCCTGCTGCCTGCTCCTTCCTGGAGAGGCAGCCTAAAAGCAAGGCAAGTCTGGGCAAGGCTAGCCCCGGCAGAGCAGCCTCGCGCCAGGAACTCTGCCAGATCGGGGCTCTGAGCAGAGCTAGAGCTCTGCCGTACTGGAGGCGCACTTAGCTCCGTGCAAGCAGGGCTTTCAACTTGACGGGGCTGGGCTGCCTCCTCTTCCCCGAGGAGGCTCGCTTCCCTGCTGGCTGTGCACTCGCCTATCAGGCGGGGGCGCAGGGCTCCTCCAGCAGGTCTTGCCTCAGGGGCTGCTTCCCCTGAGTTGGGGCTGTGGGCAGGAACCCAGACACGCAGGATCAGGCCCCAACACCTGCACATGTCTCTGCTGGGGAGGAGAGTGCTAGGGAACCTACGTCTGTCATACACTTTCTGGGCACCCAAGGAATCAGCCTCCGTGTGTGCGGGGCTGAAAACCCCAGCCAGGGGCCCTGGGAGCCTGGTGCTCTCGGTGCGGCGCTGATTCTAGGCGGCCTAGAAACCGCTGGAGGAGCCCTGCAGTTGCCCTTCCCTTCCCTCTGACAGAGCTCTCACTGCTGAAGCCCTTGGCAGTGTGCAACCCACACCCCTAAGCCCTCCCCAACACGCCTGGCACCTATGTGCAAAGGCAAGGCAGGATTGGAGCTGAGGCAAGGAAGGCACCAGTGGCGTCTCCCAGGCTCGCTCAGACAGCTCCTTCCTGGGGAGGGAGCCTAAAAGCAAGGCAAGTCTGGGCAAGGCGAGCCCCCGGCCGAGCAGCCTCGCGCCAGAAACTCTGCCAGATCGGGGCTCTGAGCAGAGCTAGAGCTCTGCCGTACTGGAGGCCCACTTAGCTCCGTGCAAGCAGGGCTTTCCTCTTGACTGGGCTCGGCTGCCTCCTCTTCTCCCGAGGAGGCTCGCTACACTGCTGGCTGTGCTCTCGCCTATCAGGCGGGGGCGCAGGGCTCCTCCAGCAGGTCTTGCCTCAGGGGCTGCTTCCCCTGAGTTGGGGCTGTGGGCAGGAACCCAGACACGCAGGATCAGGCCCCAAACACCTGCACATGTCTCTGCTGGGGAGGAGAGTGCTAGGGAACCTACGTCTGTCATACACTTTCTGGGCACCCAAGGGAATCAGCCTCCGTGTGTGCGGGGCTGAAAACCCAGCCAGGGGCCCTGGGAGCCTGGTGCTCTCCGTGTGGCGGCTGAATCTGGGCGGCCAAGCAACCGCTGGAGGAGCCCTGCAGTTGCCCTTCCTTCCCTCTGACAGAATTCTCACTGCTGGAGCCCTTGGCAGTGTGCAACCCACCAGCCCCTAAGCCTCCTTAAGGAGGACTGGGACCTAAGTGCAAAGGCAAGGCAGGATTGGAGCTGAGGCAAGAAAGGCGCCAGTGGCGACTCCAGGCTCCTGCTGCCTGCTCCTTCCTGGAGAGGCAGCCTAAAAGCAAGGCAAGTCTGGGCAAGGCTAGCCCCGGCAGAGCAGCTCGCGCCAGGAACTCTGCCAGATCGGGGCTCTGAGCAGAGCTAGAGCTCTGCCGTACTGGAGGCGCACTTAGCTCCGTGCAAGCAGGGCTTTCACTTGACGGGCTGGGCTGCCTCCTCTTCCCCCGAGGAGGCTCGCTTCCCTGCTGGCTGTGCACTCGCCTATCAGGCGGGGCGCAGGGCTCCTCCAGCAGGTCTTGCCTCAGGGGCTGCTTCCCCTGAGTTGGGGCTGTGGGCAGGAACCCAGACACGCAGGATCAGGCCCAAACACCTGCACATGTCTCTGCTGGGGAGGAGAGTGCTAGGGAACCTACGTCTGTCATACACTTTCTGGGCACCCAAGGAATCAGCCTCCGTGTGTGCGGGGCTGAAAACCCCAGCCAGGGGCCCTGGGAGCCTGGTGCTCTCGTGCGGCGCTGATTCTAGGCGGCCTAGAAACCGCTGGAGGAGCCCTGCAGTTGCCCTTCCCTTCCCTCTGACAGAGCTCTCACTGCTGAAGCCCTTGGCAGTGTGCAACCCACCACCCCTAAGCCCTCCCCAACCACGCCTGGCACCTATGTGCAAAGGCAAGGCAGGATTGGAGCTGAGGCAAGGAAGGCACCAGTGGCGTCTCCCAGGCTCGCTCAGACAGCTCCTTCCTGGGGAGGGAGCCTAAAAGCAAGGCAAGTCTGGGCAAGGCGAGCCCCGGCCGAGCAGCCTCGCGCCAGAAACTCTGCCAGATCGGGCTCTGAGCAGAGCTAGAGCTCTGCCGTACTGGAGGCCACTTAGCTCCGTGCAAGCAGGGCTTTCTCTTGACTGGGCTCGGCTGCCTCCTCTTCTCCCGAGGAGGCTCGCTACACTGCTGGCTGTGCTCTCGCCTATCAGGCGGGGGCGCAGGCTCCTCCAGCAGGTCTTGCCTCAGGGGCTGCTTCCCCTGAGTTGGGCTGTGGGCGGGAACCCAGACACGCAGGATCAGGCCCCAACCACCTGCACATGTCTCTGCTGGGGAGGAGAGTGCTAGGGAACCTACGTCTCTCACACACTTTCTAGGCACCCCACGGGAGTCAGCCTCTGGGAGTGTGGGGATGCAAAACCCCCAGCCAGGGGCCCTGGAACCTGGTGCTCTCCGTGCGGAGCTTTGTCTGGGCGGCCAAGGAACCCGCTGAAGGAGCCCTGCTGTTGCCCTTCGCTTCCCTCTGACAGAGCTTTCACTGCTGGAGCCCTTGGCAGTGTGCAACCCACCAGCCCCTAAGCCCTCCTCAAGGACGCTTGGGACCTAAGTGCAAAGGCAAGGCAGGGGTAGAGCTGAAGCCAAGGAAGGCGCCCAGTGGCGTTTCCGAGGCCTCACACAGCCTGCTCCTTCCTGGGGAGGGAGCCTAAAGCAAGGCAAGTCTGCGCAAGGCTCGCCCCGGCAGAGCATCTTCGTGCCAGGAACTCTGCCAGATCGGGCTCTGAACAGAGCTAGAGATCTGCCGTACTGGAGTCGCACTTAGCTTCGTGCAAGCAGGGATTTCAGCTTTGACGGGGCTGGCTGCCTCCTCTTCCCCCCGAGGAGGCTCGCTTCCCTGCTGGCTGTGCACTCGCCTATCAGGCGGGGGGGCAGGGCTCCTCCAGCAGGTCTTGCCTCAGGGGCTGCTTCCCCTGAGTTGGGCTGTGGGCGGGAACCCAGACACGCAGGATAGGCCCCAAAAACCTGCACATGTCTCTGCTGGGGAGGAGAGTGCTAGGGAACCTACGTCTGTCACACACTTTCTGGGCACCCAAGGAGT
>NW_017203900.1:0-5849 GCF_001704415.2 Capra hircus | reverse complement strand
ATGGGAAGCCTCGTGGGAAAGCTCCGAGGGAAAGCCTCGAGGAAAGCCACAGATCCCTTGATCCACGCGAAGGGCGCGACACTGCTGCTACAGCTCCGAAGGAAAGCGCACGTGCATGCCCCCCACTCGAGACGAGGACTGACTCCCCTGGGGAGACTCCAGAAATACCCCAAGATCCATGTCAGCACTGGAGAGGAATCCTCAGGTTCCGGCATTACTCCACACAATGTCTTACGCCCCAGCATCGACGGGAGAGGAAACCGAGAGGCCCCGAGAGGCCCCGAGATACTCGCATGGGGACTGGCCTTTCCTGAGGCCACCAGAGCGGGTCCCCTGAGGTCCCCGTTGTAAGTCGAGAGCACCTGCCGCAACTCGAGAAAATCCAGGAGGTTCTCCCCTCCAGGCGAGATGAGGCCCATTTCCACTCAGGCGTCTCGAGGCTAATCACACCTAAACTCTGGAACTTCCAGAGTCCTTCACACCCTTGCTGCAACTCAAGAAGTTCCCCGACATACCCGACTCCACTCGAGAAGAAGCACGAGGGTCCCGCCACATCCAGAGGAGCCCCGATTCCGCCTCCTAGCTCGAGAGGAGGGATCCTTTCCCTGTGTGTTCGGGAAAGAATTCCCGGCGTTTCCGTCGCATCTCAAGAGGAGGCACTCTCCACAGAAAAGGCGAGAGGAACTCCAGGGTCGTGCCACATTCCCAGAGTCCCCCAGATTTCTCAGTCCATTCCAGGGAAACCTGTTTTCCCAGCACTGCCTCCACTTTCAAGCCGAGGATCGACTCACACCACGGTGGCACGTGGGAAAGCCTCGTGGAAAGCCTCTTGGAAAGCCTCGTGGGAAAGCCTCAAGGGAAAGTCACAGATCCCTTAATCCATGCTAAGGGAAGCGTGACACTGCTGCTACAGCTCGGAGGAAAGCGCACGTGCATGCCCCCACTCGAGACGAGGACTGACTCCCCTGGGGAGACTCCAGAAGTACCCCAAGATCCATGTCAGCACTGGAGAGGAATCCTCAGGTTCCGGCTCTGACTCCACACAAGGACTTAGGCCTCAGCATCGACGGGAGAGGAATCTCGTGAGGCCCCGAGCAACTCGCCTGGGGACTGGCCTTTCCTGAGGCCACCAGTGCGGGTCTCAGAAGTCCCGTTATAAGTCGAGAGCACCTGCCGAAACTCGAGAAAATCCAGGAGGTTCTCCCCACCAGGGGAGATGAGGCCCATTTCCGCAGAGGCGTCTCGACGCTAGTCACACCTAACCTCTGGAACTTCCAAAGGGTCCTTCACAACCTTGCTGCAACTCAAGAAGTTCCTGACATACCGTCTCCACTCGAGAGGAAGAACTAGAGTCCCGCCCACATCCAGGGAGCCCTGTTTCCACCTCATAGCTCGAGAGGATTGATCCTTTCCCTGGTGGTCGGGAAATAACTCCCGGCTTCCAACGCATCTGAAGAGGAGGCGCTCTCCACAGGAAAAGCAAGAGGAACTCCAGGGTCGTGCCACCATTCCCAGAGTCCCCCAGATGCTTCAGTTAATTCCAGGGAAACCTGTATTCCCTGCACTGCCTCGCCTTTCAAGCCGAGGATCGACTCACACCACGGTGGCACGTGGGAGAGCCTGTGGGAAAAAGCCTCGTGGAAAGCCTCCTGGAAAGCCTCGAGGGAAAGCCAGAGATCCCTTGATCCACGCGAAGGGAAGGGTGACACTGCTGCTACAGCTCGGAGGAAAGCGCACGTGCATGCCCACTCGAAACGAGGACTGACTCCCCAGGGGAGACTCAGGAGTACCCCAAGATCCATGTCAGCACTGGAGAGGAATCCTCAGGTTCTGGCACCGACTCCACACAAAGATCTTAGGCCCTGGCATCAAAGTGAGAAGAATCCCGAGAGCCCCCGAGCAACTCGCATGGGACTGGCCTTTCCTGAGGCTACCAGAGCGGGTGCCTGAGGTCCCCGTCGTAAGTCGAGAGCACCTGCCCAACTCGAGAAAATCCAGGAGGTTCTTCTCCAGGCGAGATGAGGCCCATTTCCACTGAGGCGTCTCGAGGCTAATCACATCTAACATCTGGAACTTCCAAAGGGTCCTTCACCTCTTGCTGAAACTCAAGAAGTTCCGACATACCCGTCTCCACTCGAGAGGAAGCACGAGAGTCCCGCCCACATCCAGAGTGGCCCCCGTTTCCGCCTGCTAGCTCGAGAGGGATCCTTTCCCTGCGTGGTCGGAAAGAATTCCCGGCGTTCCCGTCGCATCTCAAGAGGAGGCGCTCTCCCACAGGAAAGGCGAGAGGAACTCCCAGGGTCGTGCCACCATTCCCTGAGTCCCCCAGATGTCTCAGTCCATTCCAGGCAAAACTTTTTCCCTTCACTGCCTCGACTTTAAAGCGAGGATCGACTCACACCACCGTGGCACGTGGGAAAGCCCTGTGAAAGCCTCGTGGGAAAGCCTCGTGGGAAAGCCTCGAGGGAAAGCCACAGATCCCTTGATCTACGCGAAGGGAAGCGTGACACTGCTGCTAAGGCTCGGGAGGAAAGCGCACGTGCATGGCCCCACTCGAGACGAGTACTGACACCCCTGGGGAGACTCCAGAAGTACCCCCAAGTTCCATGTCAGCACTGGAGAGGAATCCTCAGGTTCCGGCACCGACTCCACACAAGGCCTTAGGCCCCTGCATCGACGTGAGAGGAATCCCGAGTGGCCCCAGAGCAACTCGCATGGGGACTGGCCTTTCTGAGGGCACCAGAGCGGATCCTGAGGTCCCTATCGTAAGTCGAGAGCACCTGCCGCAACTCGAGAAAATCCAGGAGGTTCTCCCCTCCAGGCGAGATGAGGCCCATTTACGCTGAGGCAACTAGCGGGTAATCACACTTTAACTCTGGAACTGCCAAAGGGTCCTTCACACCCTTGCTGCAACTCAAGAAGTTCCCCGACATACCCGTCTCCACTCAAGAGGAATCCGAGAGTCCCGCCCATATCCAGAGTGGCCCCGTTTCCGCCTGCTCCCTCGAGAGGAGGGATCCTTTCCCTGCGTGGTCAGGAAAGAATTCCTAGCGTTCCCGTCGCATCTCAAGAGGAGGCGCTCTCCACAGGAAAGGCGAGAAGAACTCCAGGATCAGGCCCCATTCCAGAGTCCCCAAGATGTCTCAGTCCATTCCAGGGAAACCTGTTTTCCCTGCACTGCCTCGACTTTCAAGCCGAGGATCGACTCACACCACCGTGGCACGTGGGACAGCCTGTGGGAAAGCCTCGTGGGAAATCCTCGAGGGAATGCCACAGATCCCTTGTTGCACGTGAAGGGAAGCGTGACACTGCTACTACAGCTCGGAAGGAAAGCGCACGTGCATGCCCCACTCGAGACGAGGATTGACTGCCCTGGGAGACTCCAGAAGTACCCCAAGATCCATGTCAGCACTGGAGAGGAAACATCAGGTTTTGGCACCGACTCCACACAAGGCCTTAGGCACCGATATTGACGGGAGAGGCATCCCAAGAGGCCCCAGAGCAACTAGCATGGGGACTGGCCTTTCCTGAGGCCACCAGAGCGGGTCCCTGAGGTCCCCGTCGTAAGTCGAGAGCACCTGCCGCAACTCGAGAAAATCCAGGAGGTTCTACCCTCCAGGCGAGATGAGGCCCATTTCCGCTGAGGCGTCTTGAGGCTAATCACACCAGACCTATTGAACTTACAAAGGGTCCTACACACCGTTGCTGCAACTCAAGAAGTTCCCCGATATACCCGTCTCCACTCGAGAGGAAGCACGAGAGTCCCGCCCACATCCAGAGGAGCCCCGTTTCCGCCTTCTAGCTCGAGAGGAGGATCCTTTCCCTGCGTGGTCGCGAAAGAATTCCGGCGTTCCCGTCGCATCTCAAGAGCAGGCGCTCTCCACAGGAAAGGCGAGAGGAACTCCAGGGTCTTGCTACCATTCCCAGAGTCACCCAAATATCTGCGTCCATTCCAGGGAAACCTGTTTTTCCCTGCACTGCCTTGACTTTCAAGCCGAGGATCGACTCACACCACGGTGGCACGTGGGACAGCCCTTTGGGGAAGCCTCGTGGGAAAGCCTTGTGGGAAAGCCTTGAGGGAAAGCCGCAGATCCCTTGATCCACGCGAAGGGAAGCTTGACAATGCTGCTACAGCTCGGGAGGAAAGCGCACGTGCATCCCCACTCGAGACGAGGGCTGACTCCCCTGGGGAGACTCCAGAAGTACCCCAAATCCATGTCAGCACTGGAGAGGAATCTCAGGTTCCGGCACCCACTCCACACAAGATATTAGGCCCGGCATCGACGGGAGAGGAATCCCGAGAGGCCCCGAGCAACTCGCATGGGGACTGGCCTTTTCTGTGGCCACCAGAGCGGGTCCCTGAAGTCCCCGTCCTAACTGTAGAGCACCTGCCACAATTCGAGAAAATCCAGGAGGTTCTCCCCTCCAGGCGAGATGAGGCCCATTTCCGCTGAGGCGTCTCGAGGCTATTCACACCTAACCTCTGGAACTTCCAAAGGTCCATCACACCGTTGCTGCAACTCAAGAAGTTCCCCGACATACCCGTCTCCACTCGAGGAAGCACGAGAGTCCCGCCCACATCCAGAGGAGCCCCGTTTACGCCTCCTAGCTCGAGAGGAGGGATCCTTTCCATGCGTGGTCGGGAAAGAATTCCCGGCGTTCCCGTCGCATCTCAAGAGGAGGCGCTCTCCACAGTAAAGGCGAGAGGAACTCCAGGGTCGTGCCACCATTCCCAGAGTCCCCAGATGTCTCCGTCCATTCCAGGGAAACCTGTTTTCCTGCACTGCCGGAATTTCAAGCAAGGATCGACTCACACCACGGTGGCACGTGGGACAGCCCTGTGGGAAAGCCTCATGGGAAAGCCTCGAGGGAAAGCCCCTGTTCCCTAGATCCACGTGAAGTGAAGTGCGACACTGCTGCTACAGCTCGGGAGGAAAGCGCACGTGCATGCCCCCACTCGAGACGAGGACTGATCCCCTGGGGAGACTCCAGAAGTCCCCAAGATCCATGTCAGCACTGGAGAGGAATCCTCAGGTTCCGGCACTGATCCACACAAGGTCTTAGGCCCCGGCATCGAAGGGAGAGGAATCCCGAGAGGCCCCGGGCAACTCGCATGGGAATGGCCTTTCCTGAGGCCACCAGAGCGGGTCCCTGAGGTCCCCGTCGTAAGTCGAGAGCACCTGCCGCAACTCAAGGAAATCCAGGAGGTTCTCCCCTGCAGGCGAGATGAGGCCCATTTCCGCTGAGGTCTCTCTAGACTAATCACACCAAACCTCTGGAACTTCCAAAGGGTCTTTCACAACCTTGCTGCAACTCAACAAGTTCCCCAAGATGCCCATCTCCACTCGAGAGGAAGCAGGAGAGTTCCGCCCACATCCAGAGGAGCCCCGTTTCCGCCTCCTAGCTCGAGAGGAGGGATCCTTTCCCTGCGTGTTCGGCAAAGAATTCCCGGCGTCCGTCGCATCTCAAGAGGAGGCGCTCTCCCACAGGAAAGGCAAGAGGAACTCCAGGGTCGTGCCACCATTTCCCAGAGTCCCACAGATGTCTCAGACCTTTCCAGGGAAACCTGTTTTCCCTGCAATGCTCAAATTTCAAGCGAGGATTGAAATAGACACACACCACGGTGGCACGTGGACAGCCCTTTGGGAAAGCCTCGAGGGAAAGGCAAAGATCCCTTGACATGCGAGAGAAGCGTGACACTGCTGCTGCAGCTCGGGAGGAAAGCGCACGTGCATGCCCCCACTCGAGACGAGGGACTGACTCCCCTGGGGAGACTCCAGAAGTACCCCAAGATCAATGTCAGCACTGGAGAGGAATCCTCAGGTTCCAGCACACTGACTCCACACCAA
>NW_017203899.1:0-5850 GCF_001704415.2 Capra hircus | reverse complement strand
AACCAGTTTCTTCCAAATACAGGCTTGCAAACACACACTGGGGGTGCCTCTTTCTTCCCTGAAGGACGATCACTTTCCCCGCATCCTGTGAACTCTGCATCCCAGCCTGCTGGAAAACGCTTCTTGGAGGTCATTTTTCAGGGACAATTTTCCCTGGACCCGGGGCCGTAGGGAGGGCCCCATGCTCGCTGGAAAGGCAGAGTCACATCCACAGTCTGTTCTACCCCTTTTGCCCTGTAGGAGAGCTCTAGTGAGCCTAGGTCTGTCAGAAAAATTCTTGGCTCCTATGGGACACACCCTGTGTGTTAACCTGCATATCGGACCTAGGGGCCACAGGGCGCCTGTTCCTCTCGGGGGACCCTGAAGTGGTGCGGCCAGCAACAGCCTGAACATCCATCCGATTGCTCTTTTCTTCCTTCTGATAGAGCTAGCTTTGCTTCTCGCTTTGGCATTTCGGAAGCCAGGGGAGCCCCACATTGCCCCTGTTGTCCTACACCCAGCATGGCACCCGACCCCCTCAGACACACTCCGCAGCCTCCTTCCCCATGGGCAGGACTGTTCTGACCTAGGAATGTGTTCCAAGGCTCAGAAAATGCAGGGAGACACACGGCCCTGACTCTGGAACTGAGGCCCGTTGGAGCAGGCCTGGAGGTCTGACGTCTGAGACGCCAAACACTTGCTGCAAGATACAGGTGTGAAAACACACTCTCTGGGGCTGCCTTTCCTTCCTCCAAGGAAGAGAGCTTTTTCCAGTCTCCCTCCGTGCTGAGTCATACAAGGCTGCAAAGGTCTGGCTTTAGAGGGCATTTCTCAGCGGCAATGGCCCCTGAGGCCCTGCACCAGGGAGGGATCCTACCCTCCGGGGAAGTCAAAGCAACCTCCAAACAGCTGTTCTCTCATGTTTCCTCTGCAGGAGGGAGCTAGTGAGCCCAGGTCTGTCTGGAACGTTCTTGGATCCTGCGGGGAAATCATCCTGGGAGCCCACCTGGATACCAGTCGTAGGGGCTAAAATTCGCATTTTCCTTCCTTGGAGCCCTAACGCAGACAGCCTAGCAACTGCTTGAAAATCCATCCTGTTGCTGTTTTTCTTCCCTCTGACAGAGCGAGCTTTGCTCCCCATTTTGGGATTTCAGAAGCAAGGTGGTGGCCTGCAACTCCTTGCCTGGGGTCCATTGGAGGTGCAAGGTGCCCTCGACCAGGTGACCCCAGCATGACACCTGGCCCCCTCAGACACACTCCCGCAGCCTGCTTCCCCATGGGCAGGACTGCTCTCACCTAGGAATGTGTTTGCAAGGCCAGGAAACTGCAGGGAGACACAAGCCCTGATTCTGGCATTGAGTCTGTTGGAACAGGCCTGCAGGTCTTCTGTCTAACAAGCCAAACACTTGCTGCAAGATACAGGCCTGAAAACACACTCTTGGGCTGCCTTTCCTTCCTCCAAGGAAGAGAGTTTTCTCAGACTCCTGTGGGCTGAGAGCCACACAGGGCTGAAAAGCACTTGCTGGGAGATTCTTTTTCATTGGCCATGGCCCTGAGGCCCTGTGCTCAGGGAGGGCTCCCTCCCTCCCAGGGAAAGTCAAAGGAAGCTCCAAACGGCTGTTCAATCATGTTTCTGAGAGAGTCATTGCCAAGGCAGGTTTCTAAGAAGTTCAAGGGTCCCCAAGGAGAGAGGGGTCTAGAATTCTCAAGGAGGAAGAAAGGACAAACTGTTTTCCCCTCTACATTCCTTAGGATTATATAACAATCATGCATCCTTCTTGAGGACGGTCTCTGGAAAAAACCTTCTGGCTAATCCTGTTATCTTAAAATGTCAATTATGGGAGTAGGTCTAGTGAGTCTTTACAACCTCCAGACATTCTTTTGTTCGTTGTCATAACTTATTGGAGAGTATATAACTCCATTACCAACACTAGCAAGGGGGTACGCTTTCTGCCCTTGTGATGTCTCTGTCAGAAGCTTTCTCTATCTCCTTTATCTTTAATAAAACTCTATTGCACAAAAGCTCTGAGCAATCAAGCCTCGTCTTGGCCCTGGATTGAATTCTTCTCCTCCATAAGCCAAGAATCCCAGCATCTTTTCGTGGTTCAGCAACAATATTTCATTTCCTCTGCAGGAGAGAGCTAGTGAGCTTAGGTCTGTCTGGAACATTCTTGGATCCTGTGGGGAAAATATCCTGTGCACACATCTGGATACTGGGCCTAGAGGCCAAAATTTGCATTTCTTTCCCGGGGAGCCCTAACGTGGTGTGACTTAGCAACTGCTTGAAAATCCATCCCATTGCTGTTTTCCTCCTTCTGACAGAGCTAGCTTTGTTCCCTGCTTTGGGATATCTCAACCGAAGGGCCGGTCCATAGCTACTCGCCTGGGGCCCATTGGATGTGCAAGGTGCCCTCGACTAGGTGACCCTAGCATGGCACTCAGCCCGCTCAGACACACTCCCGAGGCTTCTTTTCTCATGGGAAGCACTGCTCCAACCTAGGAATGTGTCTGCAATGCTTGGAAAGTGCAGTGAGACACACAGCCCTGACTCTGCAATTGAGGCCCTCAGAGCAAGCCTGCAGCTCTGATGTCTGAGAAGCAAAACTTTGCTGCAAAGAGAGGCCTGAAAACACACTCTCTGTGGATGACTTTCCTTCCTCTAAGGAAGATAGTTTTCCCAGTCTCCTGCTTCCTGAATGTCACACAGCTGGAATGCGCTTGCTTGGAGGTCGTGATTCAGTGGCAATGACCCTGAGGCCCTTTGCCCAGGGAGGGCTCCCACACTCACAGGCAAATCAAAGCAACTTCCAAGTGAGTCAGCTCTTCACATCAAATGGCCAAAGTATTGGAGTTTCAGGTTCAGTATTAGTCCTTCCAATGTATATTCAGACCTGATTTCCTTTAGGATGGAGTGGTTGCGTCTCCTTGTAGTCTAAGCGACCTACAAGCATCTTCTCCAACACCACAGTTCAAAAAGCATCCAATTTTCAGCTGTCACTTTCTTTATAGTACATCTTTCATATCCATCCATGACATATGGAAAAACCATAGCCTTGACTGGATGGATCTTGTTGGCAAAGCAACGTCTCGGCTTTTTAATATGCTGTCTAGTTTGGTCATCACTTTTCTTCCAAGTCATAAATATGTTTTAAGTTCATGGAGGCAGCCATCACCTGCAGTGATTTCCAAGCCCCCCAAAATAGTCTGCTGCTGTTTCCAATGTTTTCCCATCTATTTGCCATGAAGTGATGAGACTGGATGCAATGATTTTAGTTTTCTGAATGCTGAGCTTTAAGCTAACTTTTTCACTCTCCCTCTTTCACTTTCATCAGGAGACTCTTTAGTTCTTATACACTTTCTGCCATAAGGGTGGTGTCGTCTGCATATCTGAGATTCTTGATATTTCTCCAGCAATCTGGATTCCAGCGTGTGCTTCCTCCAGCCCAGTGTTTCTCATGATGTACTCTGCATATAAGTTAAATAAGCAGGGTGACAATATACAGCCTTGACATATTCCTTTTCCTATTTAGAACCAGTCTGTTGTTCCATGTCCAGTTCGAACTGTTTCTTCCTGACCTGCATACAGGTTTCTCAAGAGACAGGTCAGGTGGTCTGGTATTCCCATCTCTTTCAGAATTTTTCCCAGTTTATTGTGATCCACACAGTCAAAGGCTTTGGCATAGTCAATAAAGCAGAAATAGATGTCTTTTTTCTGGAACTCTCTTGCTTTTTCAATGATCCAGTGGATGTTGGCAGTTTGATCTCTGGTTTCTCTGCATTTTTTAAATCCCTCTTGAACATTTGGAAGTTCACAGTTCATGTGAACTTGGAGAATTTTGAGCATTACTTTACTAGTGTGTGAGATGAGTGCAATTGTGCAGCAGCTTGAATATTCTTTGTCATTGCCTTTCTTTGGGATTAGAATGAAAACTGACCTAATGACTAGGTGTTTTCAATTGCATATGCTGAAAGAACTGGCTGTGCAGTTTTGAAGAAAAAAAATCATTTTAACCTATTTTCTCTGAAGTGCAAGGCATATCATGGCCATCCCTGAATCATAAAGTCACCTTTTCTTTATGTAGTCATAGTTTCATGCCTAAATTATAGGCCAACTCATGCTCAAATTGACTCTGATGTCAGGGGCAGATCAACTAATAAAAAGCTTGGATTGTCCCTCTGGAGGAAAGTGAGATCTTGGTCCCACAGAAGAATCTGAAGGGTTAAGGGAACTTGCAAGAGTGGGGAAAGCTTAGTCCATCCTACATGTACCAAAATCTTAAATAAGGCTTATTTACTTTACCGAAGTAAAAAAACAGATGATGAAAACAATTATAAATCAATGAAAGGTAAAGAAACTCATAGTCTGTTATCAAAAATTGCATTCTAAGAAAACTTTGTGCTCTTAACCTAGAGAGGAGACTAAATTCCATCTGGTACCAGCTTACCAGAAGACAAACAAACAAACAAACAAATTATCAGTAAGCTTAAAAAAAGTATATTCCATATATCTTGAAGTAGCAGTATTTCTGCAAAGGCATCAGTGTGAAACCATAGAGGACATGGTTAAAACCTGATTAAATAGAAATTGACAATGTAATCTGGTCACTGCTGCGACTTGAAATGCTTTAATATAATAACTGGAATTATAACTGACAGCATTTGACCAGGACATATCAGATTTTCACGGATGTCAGATAATTTCTAGGATATCTATATTAGGAACTGAAGGAATCTTTGAACCTAGGAAAGAAAACAACAGTCTCAAAGGCCTTGCTGAATCATCTATCAGCAAGGAATGTCTTTGCAAGGATCGCAAAGTGAAGGGAAACACAGCGACCTGCCTCTGCAACTTCGGTCCTCTGAGCAGATCTGGAGGTCTCCCTTTGTATAAGCTAACCTGTTCCTTCCAAATAGAGGTTTGCAACACAAAACAAGTGGCGCCTATTCTTCCCGAAGGAGGCTCTCTTTCCCCACATCCTGCGAACACCCTTTCCCAGCCTCCTGGAAAAGCGCTTCTTGCAGTTCCTTTCAGAAAATCCTATGGACGGAGAAGCCTGGTAGGCTGCAGTCCGTGGGGTCGCTGAGGGTCGGACACGACTGAGCGACTGCACTTTCATTTTCACTTTCATGCATTGGAGAAGGCAATGGCAACCCACTTACTGTTCTTGCCTGGAGAATCCCAGGGACGGGGGAGCCTAGTGGGCTACCGTCTATGGCGTCGCACAGAGTCGAACACGACTGAAGCAACTTAGCAGCAGCAGCAGCAGCAGTTCCTTTCTTAGGGGCAGTTATCCCTGAGATTGGGACCTGGAAAGGCAGAGCCACCTCCACACACACGTCTTTTCTGTCCCTTTCCTCTGGAGGAGAGCTCTAGTGAGGCCTAGGTCTGTCAGGAAAATTCTTGGCTTTGACGGGATCCCACCCAGTGTGTGAACTGCATACCCGACCTAGGGGCCACAGGCACCTGTTTTGCTCGAGTGGGTCCTGGAGGGGTGCAGGATTTTTGAAGCTTAAAAATCCATCCAATTTGTCTTTTTTTTTTTAACCTCGGAGAGAACGAGTTTGCTCCACCTCCACCCTTTGGCAGTGTGGAGGGAAGAGGGCACACCCTCTCAAAGGGGACATAGGGCCTACCAGGAGAGAAAGGCCCCTTGAGGAGCTGAGCCCAGGTAGGCAGCCAGTGATGTCAAGCACACTCCCGCTGCTTGCTTCTTCATGGGCACTCCCACGATCTGCTAGGAATGTCTTTTGCAAGGATCTCAAAGGGAAGGGGAGATACATGGCCCTGTCTCTGGAACTTCAGTCCTCTGAGCAGATCTGGAGGTCTTGAGTTGTATAAGCAAACCTGTTCCTTCCAAATAGAGGTTGCAA
>NW_017203898.1:0-5850 GCF_001704415.2 Capra hircus | reverse complement strand
CGGGACCTCAGGGGCCGCTCTGGTGGCCTCAGGAAAGGCCAGTCCCCATGCGAGTTGCTCGGGGCCTCACGGGCCTCTCCGGTTTCCTCTTCCGTCGATGCTGGGGGCCTAAGACCTTGTGTGGAGTAGTGCCGGAACCTGAGGATTCCTCTCCAGTGCTGACATGGATCTTGGGGTACTTCTGGAGTCTCCCCCCAGGGGAGTCAGTCCTCGTCTCGAGTGGGGGCATGCACGTGCGCTTTCTCCCGAGCTGTAGCAGCAGTGTCACCATTCTCTTCGCGAGATCAACGGATCTGTGGCTTTCCCTCGAGGCTTTCCCACGAGGCTTTCCCACAGGGCTGTCCCACGTTCCACCGTGGTGTGAGTCGATCCTCGGCTTGAAAGTCGAGGCAGTGCAGGGAAAACAGGTTTCCCTGGAATGGACTGAGACATCTGGGGGGACTCTGGGAATGTGGCACGACCCTGGAGTTCCTCTCGCCTTTCCTGTGGAGAGCGCCTCCTCTTGAGATGCGACGGGGAACGCCGGGAATTCTTTCCCGAACACGCAGGGAAAGGATCCCTCCTCTCGAGCTAGGAGGCGGAAACGGGGCTCCTCTCGATGTGGCGGGACTCTCGTGCTTCCTCTCGAGTGGAGACGGGTATGTCGGGGGAACTTCTTGAGTTGCAGCAAGGGTGTGAAGGACCCTTTGGAAGTTCCAGATCTGATGTGATTAGCCTCGAGACGCCTCTGCGGAAATGGGCCTCATCTCTCCTGGAGGGGGAGAACCTCCTGGATTTTCTCGAGTTGCGGCAGGTGCTCTCGACTTACGACGGGACCTGGACCCGCTCTGGTGGCCTCAGGAAAGGCCAGTCCCCATACGAGTTGCTCGGGGGCCTCTCAGGATTCCTCTCCCTTCGATGCCGGTGCCTAAGATCTTGTGTGGAGTTGGTGCCGGAACCTGAGCATTCCTCTCCAGTGCTGACATGGATCTTGGGGTACTTCTGGAGTCTCCCCAGGAGTCAGTCCTCGTCTCGAGTGGGGGCATGCACGTGCGCTTTCCTCCCGAGCTGTAGCAGCAGTGTCACGCTTCACTTCGCGTGGATCAAGGGATCTATGGCTTTCCAAGGAGGCTTTCCCACGAGGTTTTCCCACGAGGCTTTCCCACAGGGCTGTCCCACGTGCCACCGTGGTGTGAATCGATCCTCAGCTTGAAAGTCGAGGCAGTGCAGGGAAAACAGGTTTCCCTGGAATGGACTGAGACATTTTGGGGGAATCTGGGAATGGTGGCACGACCCTGGAGTTCCTCTCGCCTTTCCTGTGGAGAGCGCCTTCTCTTGAGATGCGACGGGAACGCCGGGAATTCCTTCCCGACCACGCAGGGAAACGATACCTCCTCTCGAGCTAGGAAACGGAAACGGGGCTCCTCTGGATGTGGGTGGGATTATCGTGCTTCCTCTCGAGTGGAGACGGGTATGTTGGGCATCTTCTTGAGTTGCAGCAAGTGTGTGAAGGACCTTTGGAATTTCCAGATATTAGGTGTGATTAGCCTCGAGACTCCTCAGCGGAAATGGGCCTCATCTCGCGTGGAGGGGAGAACCTCCTGGATTTTCTCGACTTGGGGCAGGTGCTCTCGACTTATGATGGGGACAACAGGGACCCGCTCTGGTGGCTTCAGGAAAGGCCAGTCCCCATGCGATTTGTTCGGGGGCCTCTCGGGATTCCTCTCCCGTCGATGCCGGGGCCTAAGACCTTGTGTGGAGTCGGTGCCGGAACCTGAGGATTCCTCTCCAGTGCTGACATGGATCTTGGGAAACTTCTGGAGTCTCCCCTGGGAGTCAGTCCTCGTCTCGAGTGGGGCATGCACGTGCGCTTTCCTCCCGAGTGTAGCAGAAGTGTCACGCTTCCCTTCGCGTGGATCAAGGGATCTGTGGCTTTCCCTCGAGGCTTTCCCACGAGGCTTTCCCACGAGGCTTTCCCACAGGGCTGTCCCAGGTGCCCCCCTTCATGTGAGTCGATCCCCGGCTTGAAAGTCGAGGCAGTGCAGGGAAAATAGGTTTCCCTGGAAGGGACTGAGACATCTGATTGTCTCTGGGATGGTGGCACGACCTTGGAGTTCCTCTCGCCTTTCCTGTGGAGAGCCCCTCCTCTTCAGATGCGACGGGAACGCCGGGAATTCTTTCCCGACCACGCAGGGAAAGGATCCCTCCTCTCGAGCTAGGAGGCAGAAACGGGGCTCCTCTGGATGTGGCCGGGACTCTCGTGCTTCCTCTCGAGTGGAGATGGGTATGTCGGGGAACTTCTTGAGTTGCAGCAAGGTTGTGAAGGACCCTTTGGAAGTTCCAGAGGTTAGGTGTGATTAGCCTCGAGACGCCTCAGCGAAAATGGGCCTCATCTCGCTTGAAGGGGAGAACCTCCTGGATTTTCTCGAGTTGCAGCAGGTGCTCTCGACTTAAGACGTGGACCTCAGGGACCCGCTCTAGTGGCCTCAGGAAAGGCCAGTCCCCATGCGAGTTGCTCGGGGCCTCTCAGGATTCCTCTCCCGTCTATGCCGGTGCCTAAGAACTTGTGTGGAGTCGGTGCCGGAACCTGAGCATTCCTCTCCAGTGCTGACATGGATCTTGGGGTACTTCTGGAGTCTCCCCAGGGGAGTTAGTCGTCGTCTTGAGTGGGGCATGCAAGTGAGCTTTCCTCCCGAGCTGTAGCAGCAGTGTCACGCTTCCCTTCGCGAGGATCAAGGGATCTGTGGCTTTCCCTCAAGGCTTTCCCGCGATGCTTTCCCACGAGGCTTTCCCACAGGGCTGTCCCACGTGCCACCGTGGTGTGAGTCGATCCTCGGCTTGAAAGTGGAGGCAGTGCAGGGAAAACAGGTTTCCCTGGAATGGACTGAGACATCTGGGGGACTCTGGGAATGGTGGCACGACCCTGGAGTTCCCCTCGCCTTTCCTGTGTTGAGCGCCTCCTCTTGAGTTGCGACGGGAATGCCGGGCATTCTTTCCCGAACAAACAGGGAAAGGATCCCTCCTCTCGAGCTAGGAGGGGAATCGGGGCTCCTCTGAATGTGGGCGGGACTCTCATGCTTCCTCTCGAGTGGAGACGGGTATGTTTGGGATCTTCTTGAGTTGCAGCAAGGGTGTGAAGGACCCTTTGTAAGGTCCAGAGGTTAGGTGTGATTAGCCTTGAGACACCTCAGTGGAAATGGTCCTCATCTCGCCTGGAAGGGAGAACCTCCTGGATTTTCTCAAGTTGCGGCAGGTGCTCTCGACCCACGACGGGGCCCTCAGGGACCCGCTCTGGTGGCCTCAGGAAAGGCCAGTCCCCATGCAAGTTGTACGGGATCTCTCGGGATTCCTCTCCCGACGGGAATGCCGGGCATTCTTTCCCGACCACGCAGGGAAACGATACCTCCTCTCGAGCTAGGAAACGGAAACGGGGCTCCTCTGGATGTGGGTGGGATTATCGTGCTTCCTCTCGAGTGGAGACGGGTATGTTGGGCATCTTCTTGAGTTGCAGCAAGTGTGTGAAGGACCTTTGGAATTTCCAGATGTTAGGTGTGATTAGCCTCGAGACTCCTCAGCGGAAATGGGCCTCATCTCGCGTGGAGGGGGAGAACCTCCTGGATTTTCTCGACTTGGGGCAGGTGCTCTCGACTTATGATGGGGACAACAGGGACCCGCTCTGGTGGCTTCAGGAAAGGCCAGTCCCCATGCGATTTGTTCGGGGGCCTCTCGGGATTCCTCTCCCGTCGATGCCGGGGCCTAAGACCTTGTGTGGAGTCGGTGCCGGAACCTGAGGATTCCTCTCCAGTGCTGACATGGATCTTGGGGAAACTTCTGGAGTCTCCCCTGGGAGTCAGTCCTCGTCTCGAGTGGGGGCATGCACGTGCGCTTTCCTCCCGAGTGTAGCAGAAGTGTCACGCTTCCCTTCGCGTGGATCAAGGGATCTGTGGCTTTCCCTCGAGGCTTTCCCACGAGGCTTTCCCACAGGGCTGTCCCAGGTGCCCCCCTTCATGTGAGTCGATCCCCGGCTTGAAAGTCGAGGCAGTGCAGGGAAAATAGGTTTCCCTGGAAGGGACTGAGACATCTGATTGTCTCTGGGATGGTGGCACGACCTTGGAGTTCCTCTCGCCTTTCCTGTGGAGAGCCCCTCCTCTTCAGATGCGACGGGAATGCCGGGAATTCTTTCCCGACCACGCAGGGAAAGGATCCCTCCTCTCGAGCTAGGAGGCAGAAACGGGGCTCCTCTGGATGTGGCCGGGACTCTCGTGCTTCCTCTCGAGTGGAGATGGGTATGTCGGGGAACTTCTTGAGTTGCAGCAAGGTTGTGAAGGACCCTTTGGAAGTTCCAGAGGTTAGGTGTGATTAGCCTCGAGACGCCTCAGCGAAAATGGGCCTCATCTCGCTTGAAGGGGAGAACCTCCTGGATTTTCTCGAGTTGCAGCAGGTGCTCTCGACTTAAGACGTGGACCTCAGGGACCCGCTCTAGTGGCCTCAGGAAAGGCCAGTCCCCATGCGAGTTGCTCGGGGGCCTCTCAGGATTCCTCTCCCGTCTATGCCGGTGCCTAAGAACTTGTGTGGAGTCGGTGCCGGAACCTGAGCATTCCTCTCCAGTGCTGACATGGATCTTGGGGTACTTCTGGAGTCTCCCCAGGGGAGTTAGTCGTCGTCTTGAGTGGGGGCATGCAAGTGAGCTTTCCTCCCGAGCTGTAGCAGCAGTGTCACGCTTCCCTTCGCGAGGATCAAGGGATCTGTGGCTTTCCCTCAAGGCTTTCCCGCGATGCTTTCCCACGAGGCTTTCCCACAGGGCTGTCCCACGTGCCACCGTGGTGTGAGTCGATCCTCGGCTTGAAAGTGGAGGCAGTGCAGGGAAAACAGGTTTCCCTGGAATGGACTGAGACATCTGGGGGACTCTGGGAATGGTGGCACGACCCTGGAGTTCCCCTCGCCTTTCCTGTGTTGAGCGCCTCCTCTTGAGTTGCGACGGGAATGCCGGGCATTCTTTCCCGAACAAACAGGGAAAGGATCCCTCCTCTCGAGCTAGGAGGGGGAATCGGGGCTCCTCTGAATGTGGGCGGGACTCTCATGCTTCCTCTCGAGTGGAGACGGGTATGTTTGGGATCTTCTTGAGTTGCAGCAAGGGTGTGAAGGACCCTTTGTAAGGTCCAGAGGTTAGGTGTGATTAGCCTTGAGACACCTCAGTGGAAATGGTCCTCATCTCGCCTGGAAGGGAGAACCTCCTGGATTTTCTCAAGTTGCGGCAGGTGCTCTCGACCCACGACGGGGCCCTCAGGGACCCGCTCTGGTGGCCTCAGGAAAGGCCAGTCCCCATGCAAGTTGTACGGGATCTCTCGGGATTCCTCTCCCGACGGGAATGCCGGGCATTCTTTCCCGACCACGCAGGGAAACGATACCTCCTCTCGAGCTAGGAAACGGAAACGGGGCTCCTCTGGATGTGGGTGGGATTATCGTGCTTCCTCTCGAGTGGAGACGGGTATGTTGGGCATCTTCTTGAGTTGCAGCAAGTGTGTGAAGGACCTTTGGAATTTCCAGATGTTAGGTGTGATTAGCCTCGAGACTCCTCAGCGGAAATGGGCCTCATCTCGCGTGGAGGGGGAGAACCTCCTGGATTTTCTCGACTTGGGGCAGGTGCTCTCGACTTATGATGGGGACAACAGGGACCCGCTCTGGTGGCTTCAGGAAAGGCCAGTCCCCATGCGATTTGTTCGGGGGCCTCTCGGGATTCCTCTCCCGTCGATGCCGGGCCTAAGACCTTGTGTGGAGTCGGTGCCGGAACCTGAGGATTCCTCTCCAGTGCTGACATGGATCTTGGGGAAACTTCTCTCTGCTGGGAGTCAGTCCTCGTCTCGAGTGGGG
>NW_017203897.1:0-5850 GCF_001704415.2 Capra hircus | reverse complement strand
CGAGAGGGGGCATGCACGTGCGATTTCCTCCCGAACTGTAGCAGCAGTGTCACACTTCCCTTGCCGAGAATCAAGGGGTCTGTGTCTTTCCCTCGAGGCTTTCCCACGAAGTTTCCCACGAGGCTTCCCACAGGGCTGTGCCACGTGCCATTGTGGTGTGAGTCGATCCTTGGCTTGAAAGTCGAGGCAGTGCAGGGAATACAGGTTTTCCTGGAATGGACGGAGACATCTGGGGGGACTCTGGAATGGAGGCACGACCCTGAAGTTCCTCTCGCCTTTCCTCTGGAGAGGCGCCACTTTCTTTGAGATGCGACGGGAACGCTGCGAATTCTTTCCCGACCACGCAGGGAAAGGATCAAACCTCTCGAGCGAAGAGGTGGAAACGGGGCTCCTCTGGATGTGGGGGACTCTCGTGCTTCCCTCTCGAGTGGAGACGGGTATGTCGGGGAACTTCTTGAGTTGCAGCAAGGGTGTGAAGGACCCTTTGGAAGTTCCAGATGTTAGATGTGATTAGACTCGAGACGCATCAGCGAAATGGGCCTCATCTCGCCTGGAGGGGAAAACCTCCTGGATTTTCTCGAGTTCCGGCAGGTGCTCTCGACTTACGACGGGCCCTCAGGGACCCGCTGTGGTGGCCTCAGGAAAGGCCAATCCCCATGCGTGTTGCTCGGGGCCTCTCGGATTCCTCTCCGTCGATGCCTGGGCCTAAGACCTTGTGTGGAGTCAGTGTCGCAACTTGAGGATTCCTCCCAGTACTGACATGGATCTTGTGGTACTTCTGGAGGCTCTCCCTAGTGGAGTCAGTCCTCGTGTCCAGTGGGGGCATGCACGTGCGCTTACCTCTCGAGCTGTAAGCAGCAGTGTCATGCTTCCCTTCGCGGGGATCAAGGGATCTGTGGCTTTCCCTCAAGGCTTTCCCACAGGGCTGTCCCACGTGCCACCGTGGTGTGAGTCGATCTCGCTTGAATGTAGACACAGTGCAGGGAAAACAGGTTTCCCTGGAATGGACTGAGACATCTGGGGTCTCTGGGAATTGTGGCACGACACTGGAGTTCCTCTCGCCTTTCCTGTGGAGAGCGCCTCCTCTTGAGATGCGACGGGAACGCCGGGAATTCTTTCCGACCACGCAGGAAAAGGATCCCTCCTCTCGAGTATGAGGCGGAAACGGGGCTCCTCTGGATTTGGGCGGGACCCTGGAGCTTCCTCTCGAGTGGGGACGGGTATGTCGGGGAACTTCTTGAGTTGCAGCAAGGGTGTGAACGACCCTTTGGAAGTTCGAGAGGTTAGGTGTGATTATCCTCCGGGAAGCCTCAGCAGAAATGGGCCTCATCTCGCCTGGAGGGGAGAACCTCCTGGATTTTCTCAAGTTGCGGCAGGTGCTCTCCACTTACGACTGGGACCTCAGGGACCACTCTGGTGGCCTCAGGAAAGGCCAGTCCCCATGCGAGTTGCCGGGGGCCTCTCGGGATTACTCTCCCTTCGATGCTTGGGCCTAAGACCTTGTGTGGAGTCAGTGTCGGAACCTGAGGATTCCTATCCAGTGCTGACATGGATCTTGGGGTACTTCTGGAGTCCCCCCAGGGGTGTCAGTACTCGTCTCCAGTGGGGCCATGACGTGCGCTTTCCTCCCGAGTTGAAGCAGCAGTGTCATGCTTCCCTTCGCGTGGATCAAGGGACCTGTGGCTTTCCCTCGAGGCTTTCCAACGAGGCTTTCCCACAGGGCTGTCCCACGTGCTACTGTGGTGTGAGTCGTTCCTCGGCGTGAAAGTCGAAGCAGTGCAGGGAATACAGGTTTCCCTGGAATGGACTGAGACATCTGGGGGACTCTCGGAATGGTTGCACGACCTGGAATTCCTCTTGCCTTTGCTCTGGAGAGCACATCCTCTTGAGATGCGACGGGAACGCCGCAAATTCTTTTCCGACCACGCAGGGAAAGGATCAAACCTCTCGAGCTAAGAGGTGGAAACGGGGCTCCTCTGGATGCAGGTGGGACTCTCGTGCTTCCTCTCGAGTGGAGACGGGTAAGTCGGGGAACTTCTTGAGTTGCAGCAAGGGTGTGAAGGACCCTTTGGAAGTTCCAGATGTTAGATGTGATTAGACTCAAGACGCCTCAGCGGAAAAGGGCCTCATCTCGCCGGGGGGGAGAACCTCCTGGATATTCTCGAGTTGTGGCAGGTGCTCCCGACTTACGATGGCGACCTCAGGGACCTGCTCTGGTGGCCTCAGGAAAGGCCAGTCCCCTTGCGAGTTGCTCAGGGGCCTTTCGGGGGCCTCTCGGGTTTCCTCTCCCGTCGATGCTTGGGCCTAAAACCTTGTGTGGAGTCAGTGCCGGAAACTGAGGTTTCCTCTCCAGTGCTGACATGGAACTTTGGGTACTTCTGGAGTCCCCACAGGGGAGTCAGACCTCGTCTCGAGTATGGGCATGCACGTCCGCTTTCCTCCCGAGCTCTAGCAGCAGTGTCATGCTTCCCTTCGCGTGGATCAAGGGATCAGGGGCTTTCCCTCGAGGCTTTCCCACGAGGCTTTCCCACGAGGCTTTCCCACAGGGCTGTCCCACGTGCCACCGTGGTGTGAGTCGATCCTCGGCTTGAAAGTCGAGGCAGTGCAGGGAAAACAGGTTTCCCTGGAATGGACTGAGACATCTGGGGGACTCTGGGAATGTGGCACGAACCTGGAGTTCCTCTCGCCTTTCCTGTGGAGAGCGCCTCCACTTGAGATGCGACGGGAACGCCGGGAATTTTTTCCCGACCACGCAGGGAAAGGATCCCTCCCCTCGAGCTAGGAGGCGGAAACGGGGCTCCTCTGGATGTGTGCGGGACTCTCGTGCTTCCTCTCGAGTGGAGACGGGTATGTCGGGGAACTTCTTGAGTTGCAGCAAGGGTGTGAAGGACCCTTTGGAAGTTCCAGATGTTAGATGTGATTAGCCTCGAGATGCCTCAGCGGAAATGGGCCTCATCTCGCCTGGAGGGGAGAACCTCCTGGATTTTCTCGAGTTGCCGCAGGTGCTCTCGACTTACGACGGGGACCTCAGGGACCTGCTCTGGTGGCCTCAGGAAAGGCCAGTCCCCATGCGAGTTGCTCGGGGCCTCTCGGGTTTCCTCTCCCTTCGATGCCAGCGCCTAAGATCTTGTGTGCAGACGCTGCCGGAACCTGAGGATTCCTCTCCAGTGCAGACATGGATCTTGGTGTACTTCTGGAGTCTCCCCAGGGGAGTCAGTCTTCGTCTCGAGTGGGGGCATGCACGTGCGCTTTCCTCCCGAGCTGTATCAGCAGTGTCAAGCTTCCCATCGCGTGGATCAATGGATCTGTGGCTTTCCATCGAGGCTTTCCCACAAGGCTTTCCCACGAGACTTTCCTGCAGGGCTGTCCCACGTGCCACCGTGGTTTGAGTCGATCCTCGGCTTGAAAGTCGAGGCAGTGCAGGGAAAACAGGTTTCCCTGGAATGGTCTGAATCTTCTGGGGGACTCTGGAATGGTGGCTCGAAACTGGAGTTCCTCTCGCCTTTACTGTGGAGAGCGCCTCCTTTTGAGATGCGACGGGAACGCCGGGAATTCTTTCCTGACCACGCAGGGAAAGGATCCCTCCTCTCGATCTACGAGGCGGAAACGGGGCTCCTCTGGATGTGCGGGGAACTCTCGTGCTTCCTCTCGAGTGGAGACAGGTATGTCGGGGATCTTCTTGAGTTGCAGCAAGGGTGTGAAGGACCCTTTGGAAGTTCCAGAGTTTAGGTGTGATTAGCCTCGAGACGCCTCAGCGGAAATGGGCCTCCTCTCGCCCTGGAGCGGAGAACCTCCTGGATTTTCTCGAGTTGCGGGAGGTGCTCCCGACTTACGACGGCGACCTCAGGGACCTGCTCTGGTGGCCTCAGGAAAGGCCAGTCCCCTTACGAGTTGCTCAGGGGCCTTTCGGGGGCCTCTCGGGTTTCCTCTCCCGTCGATGCTTGGGCCTAAAACCTTGTGTGGAGTCAGTGCCGGAAACTGAGGTTTCCTCTCCAGTGCTGACATGGATCTTTGGTACTTCTGGAGTCCCCCAGGGGAGTCAGACCTCGTCTCGAGTATGGGCATGCACGTCCGCTTTCCTCCCGAGCTGTAGCAGCAGTGTCATGCTTCCCTTCGCGTGGATCACGGGATCAGGGGCTTTCCCTCGAGGCTTTCCCACGAGGCTTTCCCACGAGGCTTTCCCACAGGGCTGTCCCACGTGCCACCGTGGTGTGAGTCGATCCTCGGCTTGAAAGTCGAGGCAGTGCAGGGAAAACAGGTTTCCCTGGAATGGACTGAGACATCTGGGGGACTCTGGGAATGTGGCACGAACCTGGAGTTCCTCTCGCCTTTCCTGTGGAGAGCGCCTCCACTTGAGATGCGACGGGAACGCCGGGAATTTTTTCCCGACCACGCGCAGGGAAAGGATCCCTCCCCTCGAGCTAGGAGGCGGAAACGGGCTCCTCTGGATGTGTGCGGGACTCTCGTGCTTCCTCTCAAGTGGAGACGGGTATGTCGGGGAACTTCTTGAGTTGCAGCAAGGGTGTGAAGGACCCTTTGGAAGTTTCAGAGGTCAGGTGTGATTAGCCTCGTGATACCCTCAGCGAAATGGGACTCAGCTCGCCTGGAGGGGAGAACCTCCTAGATTTTCTCTAGTTGCGGCAGGTGCTCTCGACTTACGACGGGGACCTCAGGGACCCGCTGTGGTGGCCTCAGGAAAGGCCAGTCCCCATGCGAGTTTCTCTGGGGCCTCTCGGGATTCCTCTCCCGTCGATGCCGGAGCCTAAGACCTTGTGTGGAGTCGGTGCCGGAACCTGAGGATTCCTCTCCAGTGCTGACATGGATCTTGGGGTACTTCTGGAGTCCCCCAGTGGTGTCAGTCCTCGTCTCGAGTGGGGCCATGCACGTGCGCTTTCCTCCCCGAGCTGTAGCAGCAGTGTCACGCTTCCCTTTGCGTGGATCAAGGGATCTGTGGCTTTCCCTCGAGGCTTTCCCACGAGGCTTTCCCACAGGGCTGTGCCACGTGCCATTGTGGTGTGAGTCGATCCTCGGCTTGAAAGTCGAGGCAGTGCAGGGAATACAGGTTTCCCTGGAATGGACGAAGACATCTGGGGACTCTGGGAATGGTGCACGACCCTGGAGTTCCTCTCGCCTTTCCTCTGGAGAGCGCCTCTTCTTGAGATGCGATGGGAACGCTGCGCGAATTCTTTCCCGACCACGCAGGCGAAAGGATCAAACCTCTCGAGCGAAGAGGTGGAACGGGGCTCCTCTGGATGTGGGCGGGACTCTCGTGCTTCCTCTCGAGTGGAGACGGGTATGTCGGGGAACTTCTTGAGTTGCAGCAAGGGTGTGAAGGACCCTTTGGAAGTTCCAGATGTTAGATGTGATTAGCCTCGAGATGCCTCAGCGGAAATGGGCCTCATCTCGCCTGGAGGGCAGAACCTCCTGGATTTTCTCAAGTTGCGGCAGGTGCTCTCCACTTACGACTGGGACCTCAGGGACCCCACTCTGGTGGCCTCAGGAAAGGCCAGTCCCCATGCGGGTTGCTCGGGGGCCTCTCGGATTACTCTCCCTTCGATGCTTGGCCTAAGACCTTGTGTGGAGTCAGTGTCCGAACCTGAGGATTCCTATCCAGTGCTGACATGGATCTTGGGGTACTTCTGGAGTCTCCCCAGGGGAGTCAGACCTCGTCTCGAGTGGGGGCATGCACGTGCTATTCCCTCCCGAGCTGAAGCAGCAGTGTCACTCTTCCCTTCGCGTATATCAATGGGATCTGTGGCTTTCCCTCGAGGCTTTCCCACCTTCCAGGAGGCTTCCCCACAGGCTGTCCCACGTGCCACCGTGTTGTGAGTAGATCCTTGGCTTGAAATT
>NW_017203896.1:0-5850 GCF_001704415.2 Capra hircus | reverse complement strand
GTGGTGTGAGTCGATCCTCGGCTAGAAAGTCAAGCAGTGCAGGGAAAACAGGTTTCCCTGGAATGGACTGAGACATCTGGGGACTCTGCGTATGGTGGCACGACCTTGTTCCTCTCGCCTTTCCTGTGGAGAGCGCCTCATCTTTGAGATGCGACGGGAATGCCCGGGAATTCATTCCCAACCACACAGGAAAGGATCCCTCCTCTCGAGCTACGAGGCGACACGGGGCTCCTCTGGATGTGAGCGGAGCTCTTCTGCTTCCTCTCGAGTGGAGACGGGTATATCATGGAAATTCTTGAGTTGCAGCAAGGGTGTGAAGGACCCTTTGGAAGTTCCAGAGATTAGGTGTGATTAGCTCGAGACGCCTCTGTGGAAATGGCCTCATCTCCCCTGGAGGGCAGAACCTCCTGGATTTTCTCGAGTTGCGGCAGGTGCTCTCGACTTACGACAGGGACCTCATGGACCCGCTCTGGTGGCCTCAGGAAAGGCCAGTCCCCATGCGATTTGCTCGGGGCCGCTCGGGATTCCTCTCCCATCGATGCTGGGCCCTAAGACCTTGTGTGGAGTCGGTGTCGGAAACTGAGAATTCCTCTGAAGTGCTGACATCGCTCTTGGGTACTTCTGAAGTCTCCCCAGGGGAGTGAGTCCTCGTCTCCAGTGGGGGTATGCACGTGCGCTTTCCTCCCGAGCTTTAGCAGCAGTGTCACGCTTCCCTTCCCGTGGATCATAGGATCTGTGGCTTCCCTCGAGGCTTTCCCATGAGGCTTTCCCACGACGCTTTCCCACCAGGCTTTCCAACGAGGCTTTCCCCCAGTGATGTCCCACGTGCCACCGTGGAGTCAGTCGATCCTCGGTTAGAAAGCCGAGGCAGTGCCGGGGAAACAGGCTTCCCTGGAATGGACTGAGACATCAGGGGGACTCTGGGAATGGTGACACGACCCTGGAGTTCCTCTCGCCTTTCCTGTGGGAGAGCGCCCCCTCTTGATATGTGACGGGAACGCCGGGAATTCTTTCCGAACACGCAGGGAAAGGATCCCTCCTGTCGAGCTAGGAGGCGGAAACAGGGCTCCTCTGGATGTGGGCGGGACTCTCGTGCTTCCTCTCGAGTGGAGACGGGTATGTTAGGGAACTTATTGAGTTGCAGCAAGGGTGTGAAGGGCCCTTTGGAAGGTCCAGAGGTTAGGTGTGATTAGCCTCGTGTCGCCTCTGTGGAAATGGGGCTCATCTCGTCTGGAGGGAAGAACCTCCTGGTTTTCTCGAGTTGTGGCAGGTTCTCTCGACTTATGACGGGGACCTCAAGGACTCGCTCTGGTGGCCTCAGGAAGGCCAGTCTCCATGCGAGTGGCTCGGGGCCTCTCGGGATTTCACTCCTATCGATGCCGGGGCCTAAGGCCTTGTGTGGAGTCGGTGCAGGAACCTGGGGATTCCTCTCCTTGCTGACATGGATCTTGGGTACTTCTGGAGTCTCCTCAGGGGAGTCAGTCCTCGTCTCGAGTGGGCGCATGCACATGCGCTTACCTCCCGAGCTGTAGCTGCAGTATCTCGCTTCCCTTCTTGTGGAGTAAGGGATCAGGGGCTTTCCCTCTAGTCTTTCCCACGAGGCTTTCCCACGAGGCTTTCCCAAAGGCTGTCCCACATGCCACCGTTGTGTGAGTGGATCTCGGCTTGAGAGCCAAGTTAATGCAGGGAAAGCAGGTTTCCGTGAAATGGACTGAGACATGTGGGGGACTCTGGGAATGGTGGCACCACCCTGGAGTTCCTCTCTCCTTTCCTGTGGAGAGCGACTCCTCTTGAGACGCTATGGGAACACTGGGAATTCTTTCCCGACAACGCAGGGAAAGGATCCCTCCTCTCGAGCTAGGAGACGGAAACGGGGCTCCTCTGGATGTGGGCAGGCCTCTCGTGCTTCCTCTCGAGTGGAGACAGGTATGTCAGGGAACTTCTTGAGTTGCAGCAAGGACGTGAAGGACTCTTTGGAAGTTTCAGAGGTTAGGTGTGATTAGCCTCGAGACGTCTCAGCGGAAATGGGCCTCATCTCGCCTGGAGGGAGAACCTTCTGGATTTTCTCGAGTTGGGGCAGGTGCTCTCGACTTACGACGGGGACCTCAGGGACCCGCTCTGGTGGCCTCAGGAAAGGCCAGTCCCCATGCGTGTTGCTTGGGGGCATCTCAGGATTCCTCTCCCGTCGATGCCCGGCCTAAGACCTTTGTGTGAAGTCAGTGCCGGAACCTGAGGATTCCTCTCCAGTGCTGACATGGATCTTGGAGTACTAATGGAGTCTCCCTAGTGGAGGCAGTCCTCGTCTCGAGTGGGGGCATGCACGTGCGATTTCCTCCCGAGCTGAAGCAGCAGTGTCACGCTTCCCTTCGCGTGGATCAAGGGATCTGGCTTTCCCTCGAGGCTTTCCCACGAGGCTTTCCCATGAGCTTTCCCACGAGGCTTTCCCACGAGGTTTCCCACAGGCCCGTCCACGTGCCACCGTGGTGTGAGTCGATCCTCGGCTTGAAAGTCGATGCAGTGCTGGGAAAATAGGTTTCCCTGGAATGGACTGAGACATCTGGAGGACTCTGGGATTGGTGGCACGACGCTGGAGTTCCTCTCCCTTTCCTGTGGAGAGCGCCTCCTGTTGAGATGCGACGGAAATGCCGGGAATTCTTTCCGACCACGCAGGGAAAGGATCCTCTCTCGAGCTAGGAGGCGGAAACGGGGCTCCTCTGGATGTGGGCGGGACTCTCGTGCTTACACTCGAGTGGAGACGGTTATGTCGGGGAACTTCTTGAGTTGCAGCAAGGGTGTGAAAGACCCTTTGTAAGTTCCAGAGGTAGGTGTTGATTAGCCTCAAGACGCCTCAGCGAAAATGGGGCTCATCTCGCCTGGATGGAGAACCTCCTGGATTTTCTCGAGTTGCGGCAGGTGCTCTCGACTTACGACGGGGACTCAGGGACCCGTCTGGTGGCCTCAGGAAAGGCCAGTCCCCATGCGAGATGCTCGGGGACCTCTCGGATTCATCTCCCGTCGATGCAGGCGCCTAAGATATTGTGTGGAGTGGGTTCCGGAACCTGAGGATTCCTCTCCAGTGCTTACGTGGATCTTGGGGTACTTCTGGAGTCTCCCCACGGGAGTCAGTCCTCGTCTCGAGTGGGGGCATGCACGTGCGCTTTCCTCCAAGCGGTAGGAGCAGTGTCACGCTTCCCTTCTGGTGTATGAATGGATCTGTGGCTTTCCCTCGAGGCTTTCCCACGAGGCTTTCCCACGAGGCTTTCCACAGGGCTGTCCACGTGCGACTGTGGTGTGAGTCGATCTTCGTCTTGAAAGTCGACGCAGTGCAGGGAAAACAGGTTTCCCTGTAATGGACTTGAGACATCTGGGGGACTCTGGGAATGGTGGCACGACCCTGGAGTTCCTCTCTCCTTTCCTGTGGAGAGCGCCTGCTCTTGAGATGCGACGGGAACGCCGGGAATTCTTTCCGACCACGCAGGGAAAGGATCGCCCTCTCGAGCTAGGAGGCGGAAACGGGGCTCCTCTGGATGTAGGCGGGACTCACGTGCTTCGTCTCGAGTGGAGACGGGTATGTCGGGGAACTTCTTCAGTTGCAGCAAGGGTGTGAAGGACCGTTGGAAGTTCCAGAGGTTAGGTGAGAATAGCCTCGAGACGCCTATGCGGAAATGGGCCTCATCTCGCCTGGAGGGAGAATCTCTTGGATTTTCTCGAGTTGGGCAGGTGCTCTCGACTTACGACGGGGACCTCAGGGACCCGCTCTGGTGGCCTCAGGAAACGCCATTCCCCTTGCGAGTTGCTCGGGGCCTCTCGGGATTCCTCTCCCGTCGATGCCCGGGCCTAAGACCTTGTGTGGAGTCAGTGCCGGAACCTGAGGATTCCTCTCCAGTGCTGACATGGATCTTGGGGTACTTCTGGAGTCTCCCCAGGGGAGTCAGTCCTTGTCTCGAGTGGGGGCACGCACGTGCGCTTTCCTCCCGTGCTGTAGCAGCAGTGACACCCTTCCCTTCGCGTGGATCAAGGGATCTGTGCCTTTCCCTCGAGGCTTTCCCAAGAGGCTTTCCCACGAGGCTTTCCCACAGGGTTGTCCCACGTGCCACTGTGGTGTGAGTCGATCCTCAGCTTGAAAGTCGAGGCAGATCAGGGAAAACAGGTTTCCCTGGAATGGACGGAGACATTTGGTTGACTCTGTGAATGGTGCACGACCCTGGCGTTCCTCTCGCCTTTCCTGTGGAGAGCGCCTCCTCTTGAGATGCGCAGGAACGCCGGGAATTCTTCCCGAGCACGCAGGGAAAGGATCCCTCCTCTTAAGCTAGGAGCGGAAACGGGGCTCCTCTGGATGTGGCCGGGACTCTCGTGCTTCCTCTGAAGTGGAGACGGTATGTCGGGGAACTTCTTGAGTTGCAGTAAGGGTGTGAAGGACCCTTTGGAAGTTCCAGATGTTAGAACTGATTACCCTCGAGACGCCTCAGCGGAAATGGGCCTCATCTCGCCTGGAGGGAGAACCTCCTGTATTTTCTCGAGTTGCGGCAGGTGCTCTCGACTTATGACGGGGACCTCAGGGACCCGCTCTAGTGCCTCAGGAAAGGCCAGTCCCCATGCGAGTTGCTCGGGGCCTCTCGGGATTCCTCTCCCGTCGATGCCGGGGCCTAAGATCTTGTGTGGAGTCGGTGCCGGAACCTGAGGATTCCTCTCCATTGCTGACATGGAACTTGGTTACTTCTGGAGTCTCCCCAGGGCAGTCAGTCCTCGTCTCGAGTGGGGGCATGCACGTGCTCTTTTCTCCCGAGCTGTAGCAGCAGTGTCCCGCTTCCCTTCGCGTGGATAAAGGGATCTTTTTCTTTCCCTCGAGGCTTTCCCACGAGGCTTTCCCTCGAGGCTTTCCCACAGGGCTGTCCAACGTGCCACCGTGGTGTGAGTCGATCCTCGGCTTGAAAGTCGAGGCAGTACAGGAAAACAGGTTCCCTGGAATGGACTGAGGCATCTGGGGGACTCTGGGAATGGTGGCACGACCCTGGCGTTCCTCTCGCCTTTCCTGTGGAGAGCGCCTCCTCTTGAGATGCGACGGAACGCCGGAATTCTTTCCCGAGCACGCAGGGAAAGGATCCCCCCTCTCGAGCTAGGAGGTGGAAACGGGCTTCTCTGGATGTGGTCGGACTCTCGTGCTTCCTCTCGAGTGGAGACGGGTATGTCGTGAACTTCTAGAGTTGCAGCAAGGGTGTGAAGGACCCTTTGGAAGTTCCAGAGTTTAGCTGTGAATAGCCTCTGGTCGCCTCAGTGGAAATGGGCCACATCTCGCCTGGAGGGGAGAACCTCCTGGATTTCTCGAGTTGCGGCAGGTGCTCTCGACTTTACGACGGGACCTCAGGGACCCGGTCTGATGGCCTCAGGAAAGGCCAGTCCCCATGCGAGTTGCTCGGGACTCTCGGGATTCCACTCCCGTATATGCGGGGCCTAAGTCCTTTGTGGAGTCGTGCCGGAACCTGAGGATACCTCTCCAGGCCAGACATGAATCTTGGGTACTTCTGGAGTCTCCCCAGGGGGTCAGTGCTCGTCTCGAGGGGAGGCATGCACCTGGCTTTCCTCCCGAGCTGTAGCAGCAGTGTCACGCTTCCCTTCGCGTGGATCAAGCATCTGTGCCTTTCCCTCGAGGCTTTCCCACGAGGCTTTCCCACAGGGCTGTCCCACGTACCATCTTGGTGCGAGTCGATCCTCGGCTTGAAATTCGAGCAGTGCAGGGAAAACAGTTTTCCTGGAATGGACTGAAATATCTGGGGGACTCTGGGAATGGTGGCACGACCCTGGAGTTCCTCTAGCCTTTCCTGTGGAGAGCGCTTCCTCTTGAGATGCGAC
>NW_017203895.1:0-5850 GCF_001704415.2 Capra hircus | reverse complement strand
GCCGGATGAAGCCATGGTGTGGAGAGGCACACGGGCACGCTGCAGACTGCTGGCGCGACGTGGGCGGGACCCAGCAGCTTAGGACTCTGGAGAACGGGAGGCGTCTCCGCCACCATTGACGTCAATAGGGTTTGGGTGGTAGATGGTGGGGGTCGCCCCTGGCCTCTTTCCAAGCAGAGACCCTGGACGGAGTCCCGTGGAGTGAGTGGGCTTTTCCCGGGCACGGCTGAGCCCTGGACCGCCAAGATCCCCGTTGGGGTGGGGCAGTTTCGCAGCGCTTTGGTTTGTGCCCTCCCTCGCAGCGGGGGGTGGGATCAACCCGCGGGGATCAATCAGGGGCCCTCAGCAGTGCCAAGGGAGCTCACCGCCCAGGAAACGGCCCAAGGTCCCTTTGAATTGGCCCCAACGCCCCCTTTCCCAGCCTGCCTTGCTCCGGGATTTCCCGCCTTTTCACATTCCACAGGTCCCTGGGCCTCGACTGTCCCCCGCTGGCTCCTCCGAGGCATTCCGGGACACCAGACGCTCTCTCCAGCGCTCCACCTAGATCCCTCGCTGTCCTCGCCACCGTTTCCCCATGCCCCCTCCCAACTCCTCCGTGGGCTCTTGGCGTCCTTTCCCTACAGCAGTCACAGAGTGCCACCCCCGAGGGCTTTGAGTTGCCTGGAGCCCAAGGCTCCGGCCAGAGACCTGAGGGGCCAGCGTCTGGACTGGCAGCTAATGCCATTTGGGGCTTTTCTCACGTGGAGCCTGAGGCCCGCACCTCCGCGGGCAAACCCCCAGCGGGAGTGCCCTGGAGATACCCGCCCAAGGGACAGTGTACCCCCTACTGTGGGGAAGGAGGTTCCTGTTTTTCTCTGCACTGGTTCGACTTTCACGCCGAGGATCGACTCACACCATGATGGCAAGTGGAATAGCCCTGTGGGAAAGCCTCATGGGAAAGACTCCAGGGAAAGCCACAGATTCCTTGATCCACGAGAAGGGAAGCGTGACACTGCTGCTACCGCTCAGGAGGAAAGCGCACGTGCATGACCCACTCGAGCCGAGGACTGACCACTTGGGAGACTCCAGAAGTACGCCAAGATCCATGTCAGCACAGGAGAGGAATCCTCAGGTTCTGGTCCCGACTCCACACAAGGTCTTAGGCCCCGGCATCGACGGGAGAGGAATCCTGAGAGGCCCCTAGCACCTCGCATGGGGACTGGCCTTTCCTGAGGTCACCAGAGCGGGTCCCTGAGGTCTCCGTCGTAACTCGAGAGCACCTGCCGCAAACTAGAGAAAATCCAGGAGGTTCTCCCTCCAGGCGAGATGAGGCCCATTTCCGCTGAGGCGTCTCGAGGCTAATCACACCTAACCTCTGGAACTTCGAAAGGGTCCTTCACACCCTTGCTGCAAGTCAAGAAGTTCTCCGACATACCCATCTCCACTCGATAGAGAGGTCCCGCCCATCCAGCAGAGCCCCGTTTCCGCTTCGTAGCTCAAGAAGAGGGATCCTTTCCCTTCGTCGTCGGGAAAGAATTCCCGGCCTTTCCGTCGCATCTCAAGAGGAGGCGCTCACAGGAAAGACGAGAGGAACTCCAGGGCCTTGCCAGCATTCCAAGAGTCCCCCAGATGTCTAAGTTCATTCCAGAAGAACCTGTTTTCCCTGCACTGCCTCGACGTTCACGCCGAGGATCGACTCACACCACCGAGGCACGTGGAACAGCCCTGTTAGAAAGCCTCGTGGGAAAGCCTCAATGGAAAGCGACAGATCCCTTGATCCACACGTCGGCAAGCGTGACACTGCTGTTGCAGCTCGCGAGGAAATGGCAGCTGCATGCCCTCACACGAGAAGAGGACTGACTTCCCTGGTGAGACTCCAGAAGTACGGAAAGATTCATGTCAGCACTGGAGAGGCATCCTCAGGGTCTGGCCCCGACTCCACACAAGGTCTTAGGCACCGGCATCGATGGGAGAGGAATCCCTAAGAGCCCCCTGGTAACTCGCATGGGGACTGGCCTTTCCTGAGGCCACCAGAGGGTCCCTGAGGACCCGTCGTAACTCGAGAGCACCTGCCGCAACTGGGTAAAATCCAGGAGGTTCTCCTCTCCAGGCGAGCTTAGTCCCATTTCCTCTGAGGCGTCTCGTGGCTAATCACACCTAACCTCTGGAACTTCCAAAGGGTCCTTCACACCCTTGCTGCAACTCAAGAAGTTATCGGACATACCCGTCTCTACTCGAGAGGAAGCACAAGAGTATCGCCCACATCACGAGAAGCCACGATTCCGCCTCCTAGCTCGAGAGGAGGGATCCTTTCCCTGCGTGGTCGGGAAAGAATTCCCGGCGTTTCCGTCGCATCTCAAGACGAGGCGCTCTCCACAGGAAAGGCGAGAGGAACTGCAGGGTCGTGCGACCATTCCCAGAGTCCCACACATGTCTCAGTCCATTCAAGGGAAACCTGTTTTCACTGCACTGCTTCGACTTTCAAGCCGAGGATCGACTCACACCACGGTGGCACGTGGGACAGCCCTGTGGGAAAGCCTCGTGGGAAAGCCTCGAGGGAAAGCCACTGATCCCTTAATCCTCTCGTCGGGAAGCATGACACTGCTGATACAGCTTGGGAGGAAAGCGCACGTGCATGCCCCAACTCGAGACGAGGACTGACTCCCCTGAGGAGACTCCAGAAGTACCCCAAGTTACATGTCAGCACTGCAGATGAATCCTCAGGTTCCGGCACCAACTCTACACAAGGTCTTAGGCCCTGGCATCGACGGGAGAGGAATCCCGAGAGTCCCCAGAGCAACTCGAATGGGGACTGGCCTTTCTGAGGCCACCAGAGCGGGTCCCTGAGGTCCCCGTCGTAAGTCGAGAGCACCTGCCACAACTCGAGAAAATCCAGGAGGTTCTCCCCTCCAGGCGAGATGAGGCCCATTTCCGCTGAGGCGTCTCGAGGCTAATCACACCTAAACTCTGGAACTTCCAAAGGGTCCTTCACACCATTGCTGCAACTCAAGAACTTCCCCTACATACCCGTCTCCAATCGAGAGGAAGCACGAGCGTCCTGCCCACATCCAGAGGAGCCCCGTTTCCGCCTTATAGCTGGAGAGGCGTGATCCTTGCCCTGAGTCACCCAGATGTCTCAGTCCATTCCAGGGAAACCTGTTTTCCCTGCACTGCCTCGACTTCAAGCCGAGGATCGACTCACACCATGGTGGCACTTGGACAGCCCTGTGGGAAAGCCTCCTTTGAAAGCCTCGTGGGAAAGCCTCAATGGAAAGCCACAGATCCCTTGATCCACGCGATGGGAAGCGTGCCACTGCTGCTACAGCTCGGAGGAAAGCACATTTGCATGCCCCCACTCGAGCCGAGGACTGACTCCCCTGGGAGACTCCAGAAGCAACCCAAGATCCATGTCAGCACTGGAGAGGAATCATCAGCTTCCGGCCCGGACTGCACATAAGGTCTTAGGCCCCGGCATCGACGGGAGAGGAACCCGAGAGGCCCCCATGCAACTCGCATGGGGACTGGTCTTTCCTAAGGCCACCTGAGCGGTCCCTGAGGTCCCTCTCGAAAGTCGAGAGCACCCCGCAACTTGACAAAATCCAGGAGGTTCACACCTCCAGGCGAGATGAGGCCCATTTCCGCTGAGGCGTCTCGAGGCTAATCACATCTAACATCTGGAACTTCCAAAAGGTCCTTCCCACCATTGCTGCAACTCAAGAAGTTCCCCGACATACCCGTCTCCACTCGAGACGAAGCACGGGAGTCCCGCCCACATCCAGAGGCGCACCGTTTCCGCCTCATAGCTCGAGAGGAGTGATCCTTTACCTGTGTGTTGGGAAAGAATTCCGGTATTCCCGTCGCATCTCAAGAGGAGGCCTCTCCACAGGAAAGGCGAGAGGAACTTCAGGGTCGTGACACCATTCCCAGAGTCCCCCAGATGTCTTAGTCCATTCCAGGGAAACCTGTTTCCCTGCACTGCCTCGACTTTCAATCCAAGGATCGACTCACACCACGGTGGCTCGTGGGAAGAGCCTCGTGGGAAAGCCTCAAGGGAAAGCAACAGATCCCTTGATACACGAGAAGGGAAGCGTGACACTGCTGCTACAGCTCGGGAGGAAAGCGCACGTGCATGCCCCCACTCGAGACGAGGACTGACTCCCTGGGGAGACTCCAGAAGTACCCAAGATCCATGTCAGCAATGGAGAGGAATCCTCAGGTTCCGGCAACGACTCCACACAAGGGCTTAGGCCCCGGAATCCACGGACAGGAATCCCTAGAGGCCCCGGAGCAACTCGCATGGGGACTGGTCTTTCCTGAGGACACCTAGTGGGTCCCTGAGGTCTCAGTCGTAAGTCGAGAGCACCTGCTGCAAATCGAGAAAATGTAGGAGGTTCTCCCCTCTGGCGAGATGAGGCCCTTGTACGCTGAGGCGTCTTGTAGCTAATCACACTAACCTCTGAAACTTCCAAAGGGTCCTTCACACCCTTGCTGCAACTCAAGAAGTTCCCCGACATACCCGTCTCCACTCGAGAGGAAGCACGAGAGTCCCGCCCACATCCAGAGGAGCCCCGTTTCCACCTCCTAGCTCGAGAGGAGGGATCCTTTCCCTGCGTGGTCGGGAAAGAATTCCCGGCGTTCCGTCTCATCTCAAGAGGATGCGCTCTCCACAGGAAAGGCGAGAGGAACTCCAGGGTCGTGCCACCATTCCCAGAGTCCCCCAGATGTCTCAGTCCATTTCAGGGAAAGCTGTTTTCCTGGCACTGCCTCGACTTTCAAGCGGAGGATCGACTCACACTACGATGGCACGTGGGACAGCCCTGTGGGAAAGCCTCGTGGACAGACTGCTGGGAAAGCCTCGAGGGAAAGCCACAGATCCCTTGATCCACGCGAAGGGAAGCGTGACACTGCTGCCACACCTCAGGAGGAAAGCGAAAGTACATGCCCCCACTCGAGACGAGGACTGACTCCCCTGGGGAGACTCCAGAAGTACCCAAAATCCATGTCAGCACAGGAGAGGAATCCTCGGGTTCCGGGACCGACTCCACACAAAATCTTAGGCCCCATCATCGACAGTAGAGAAATCCCGACAGGCCCCGAGCAACTCTTATGGGGACAGGCCTTTCCTGAGGCCACCAGAGCGGAACCCTGAGGTCCTCGTCGTAACTCGAGAGCACCTGCCGCAATTCGTGAAAATCCAGGAGGTTCTCCCCTCCAGGCGTGATGAGGCCCATTTCCGATGAGGCGTCCCAAGGCTAATCACACGTAAACTCTGGAACTTCCAAAGGGTCCTTCACACCCTTGATGCAACTCAACACGTTCCCCGAGATACCCGTCTCCACTCGAGAGGAAGCACGAAAGTCCCGCCACATCCAGAGTAGCCCGGTTTCCGCCTCCTAGCTCGAGAGGTGGGATCCTTTCCCTGTGTGGTCGGGAAAGAGTTTCCGGCGTTCCCGTCGCATCTCCAGAGGAGGCGCTCTCCACAGGAAAGGCCAGAGGAACTCCAGGTCGTGCCACCATTTCCAGAGTCCCAAAGATGTCTCAGTCCATTCCAGGGAAACCTGTTTTCCATGCACAGCCTCGACTTTCAAGCCGGTGATCTACTCGCACCACGGTGGCATGTGGGCATGTGGGACAGCCCTGTGGGAAAGCTGTGGAAAGCCTCGTGGAAAGCCTCGAGGGAAAGCCACTGATCCCTTGATACCATGAAGGGAAGAATGACACTGCTGCTACAGCTCGGGAGGTAAGCTCACGTGCATGCCCTCACTCGAGAACGAGGACTGACTCCCTTGGGGAGACTCCAGAAGTACCCCAATATCCATGTCAGCACTGGCGAGGATCCTCAGGTTCCGGCACCGACTCCACACAAGGTCT
>NW_017203894.1:0-5851 GCF_001704415.2 Capra hircus | reverse complement strand
TACCAAAAATCTTAAATAAGGCTTATTTACTTTACCGAAGTAAAAAAACAGATGATGAAAACAATTATAAATCAATGAAAGGTAAAGAAACTCATAGTCTGTTATCAAAAATTGCATTCTAAGAAAACTTTGTTCTCTTAAACCTAGAGAGAGACTAAATTCCATCTGGTACCAGCTTACCAGAAGACAAACAAACAAACAAACAAACAAATTATCGGTAAGCTTAAAAAAAGTATATTCCATATATCTTGAAGTAGCAGTATTTCTGCAAAGGCATCAGTGTGAAACCATAGAGGACATGGTTAAAACCTGATTAAATAGAAATTGACAATGTAATCTGGTCACTGCTGCGACTTGAAATGCTTTAATATGATAACTGGAATTATAACTGACAGCATTTGACCAGGACATATCAGATTTTCACGGATGTCAGATAATTTCTAGGATATCTATATTAGGAACTGAAGGAATCTTTGAACCTAGGAAAGAAAACAACAGTCTCAAAGGCCCTTGCTGAATCATCTATCAGCAAGGAATGTCTTTGCAAGGATCGCAAAGTGAAGGGAAAAAATACACCGACCTGCCTCTGCAACTTTTTGGTCCTCTGAGCAGATCTGGAGGTCTCCCTTTGTATAAGCTAACCTGTTCCTCCAAATAGAGGTTTGCAACACAAAACAAGTGGCCGCCTATTCTTCCCCGAAGGAGGCTCTCTTTCCCCACATCCTGCGAACACCCTTTCCCAGCCTCCTGGAAAAGCGCTTCTTGCAGTTCCTTTCAGAAAATCCTATGGACGGAGAAGCCTGGTAGGCTGCAGTCCGTGGGGTCGCTGAGGGTCGGACACGACTGAGCGACTGCACTTTCATTTTCACTTTCATGCATTGGAGAAGGCAATGGCAACCCACTTACTGTTCTTGCCTGGAGAATCCCAGGGACGGGGGAGCCTAGTGGGCTACCGTCTATGGCGTCGCACAGAGTCGAACACGACTGAAGCAACTTAGCAGCAGCAGCAGCAGCAGTTCCTTTCTTAGGGCAGTTATCCCTGAGATTGGGACCTGGAAAGGCAGAGCCACCTCCACACACACGTCTTTTCTGTCCCCTTTCCTCTGGAGGAGAGCTCTAGTGAGCCTAGGTCTGTCAGGAAAATTCTTGGCTTTGACGGGATCCCACCCGGTGTGTGAACCTGCATACCCGACCTAGGGGCCACAGGCACCTGTTTTGCTCGAGTGGGTCCTGGAGGGGGTGCAGCATAGCAAGAGCTTAAAAATCCATCCAATTTGTCTTTTTTTTTTACCTCGGAGAGAACGAGTTTGCTCCACCTCCACCCTTTGGCAGTGTGGAGGGAAGAGGGCACCACCCTCTCCCAAAGGGGACATAGGGCCTACCAGGAGAGAAAGGCCCCTTGAGGAGCTGAGCCCAGGTAGGCAGCCAGTGATGTCAAGCACACTCCCGCTGCTTGCTTCTTCATGGGCACTCCACGATCTGCTAGGAATGTCTTTGCAAGGATCTCAAAGGGGAAGGGGAGATACATGGCCCTGTCTCTGGAACTTCAGTCCTCTGAGCAGATCTGGAGGTCTTGAGTTGTATAAGCAAACCTGTTCCTTCCAAATAGAGGCTTGCAAACACACCCCCGGTGGTTGCCTCTTCTTCCCCGAAGAAGTCTTTCTTTCCCCACATGCTGCGAACTCCCTGTCCCAACCTCCAAGAATAGCGCTTCTTGCCATTCCTTTCTTAGAGGCAGTTATCCCTGAGCTTGGGGCCGTAGGGTAGCCCCACACTCACAGGGAAAGGCAAAGACTCCTCCATACATCTCCTCTATCCCCTTTGCTCTGGAGGAGAGCTCTAGTGAGCCTAGGTCTTTCAGGAAAATTCTTGGCTTGGACAGGATCTCACCCTGTTTGTGAACCTGCATACCCAACCAGGGGCCACAGAGCACCTGTTTCAGTAAAGTGGGCCCTGAAAGGGTGCAGCCTAGCAAGAGCTTGAAAATCCATTCAATTGCTGTTTTTGTACCTCTGACAGAGCGAGCTTGGCTCCACCCTTTGGCAGTGAGGAGAAAAGAGGCATGACACCCTCCCCAAGGGGACATGGGGCCTACTTCGAGAGGAAAGGCCCCTTGTGGAGCTGAGGCCAGGAAGGCACACAGTCGTGTCAAACACACTCCCACTGCTTGCTTCTTCAGGGGCACTCCCGCTATCAGCTAGGAATGTCTTTGCAATGATCACAAAGGGAAGGGGAGATACAGGGCCCTGCTTCTGGACCTCCGGTGCTCTGAGCAAATCTCGAGGTCTCCCGTTGTTGGTCAAGGTCAAGGTCAAGTTCAAGTTCAAGGTCAAGGTCAAGTTCGTTCAAGTTCAAGTTCAAGTTTTCAAGTTCAAGTTCAAGGTCAACTTCAAGTTTCAAGTTGTCAAGTTCAAGGTCAAGGTCTCAAGTTCAAGTTCAAGTCAAGGTCAAGTTCAAGTTCAAGTTCAAGGTTTCTTCAAGTCAAGTTCAAGTTTCTCAAGTTCAAGGTTCTCAAGTTCAAGTTCAAGTTCAAAGTTCTTCAAGTTCAAGTTCAAGTTCAAGTTCAAGTTCAAGTTCAAGTTCAAGGTCAAGTTCAAGTTCAAGTTCAAGTTCAAGTCAAGTTCAAGTTCAAGTTCAAGTCAAGTCAAGTTCAAGTCAAGTCAAGTTCAAGGTCAAGTCAAGGTCAAGGTCAAGGTCAAGTTCAAGTTAAGTTCAAGTTCAAGTTCAAGTCAAGTTCAAGTTGAAGTTCAAGTCAAGTTCAAGTCAAGGTCAAGGTCAAGTTCAAGTTCAAGGTCAAGCCAAGTTCAAGGGTCAAGGTCAAGTCAAGGTCAAGTTCAAGTTCAAGGGCAGGGCAAGGCCAAGCCCAAGACCAAGGCAAGGGCAACAGCAACGCCAAGGCAAGGCCAAGGCCCAGGCCAAGGCAAAGGCCAAGGCCACCAAAGCGACGCCCAAACCCCGTAACGCCTGACAAAAGGCAGAAGCCACTAGGCCCCTGTGCAGAGGAAGCCACTGAAGGCAGCAAGGCCACAGAGCTCCCCGACTCCCATTCCCACATGAAGATGTGAGGATAAAGGGCCTCATCCCAGCAAAGCACCCGCTCCCACCACCCCCAACCCCGGCCCCCGCCCCCCCCAGCACGCCCCCTGAAACAACACTGTCTTCCCAGAAAAGAGAACGGAGAAGCCATGTGTGTGCCAAAGGAGCAAGATGAACGAACGATGCCACGCCCTCCGAATTTGGGCACACCTGACGCCTCGGAACCCCGGGCCTGGCCGATGGTCCCAGCCGTTCTCGGGGTGGGAGGGGTCAACACATTGGCCGAGAGCCCTTGCCCAGGCACCCGCAAATCCCCTGAGATGTGATCCGACCACAGGGACCGAGGGCAAACGTACCGCTTGAGGTGCTGGAGGGAGAGAGGCACACGGGCACGCTGCAGACTGCTGGCCGAGTGGGCGGGGACCCAGCAGCTCAGGACTCTGGAGAACGGGAGGCGTCTCCGCCACCATTGACGTCAATAGGGTTTGGGTGGGTAGATGGAGGGGGCCGCCCCTGGCCTCTTTCCAAGCAGAGACCCTGGACGGAGTCCCGTGGAGCGAGTGGGCTTTTCCCGGGCACGGCTGTGCCCTGGACGCCAAGATCCCCGTTGGGGTGGCGGGCAGTTCGGGGGCTTTGGTTTGTGGCCCTCCCTCGCAGCGGGGGTGGGTTCAACCCCGAGTGGATCAATCAGGGGCCCTCAGCAGTGCCAAGGGAACTCACCGCCCAGGAAACGCCCCTAGGTCCCTTTGAATTGGCCACCAACGCCCCCTTTCCCAGCCTGCCTTGCTCTGAGATTTCCCGCCTTTTCACATTCCACAGGTCCCTGGTCCTCGACTGTCCCCCGCTGGCTCCTCCGAGGCATTCCGGGACACCAGACGCTCTCTCCAGCGCCTCCACCTAGATCCCTCGCTGTCCTCGCCTCCGTTTCCCCCATGCCCCTCCCCAACTCCTCCGTGGGCTCTTGGCATCCTTTCCCTACAGCAGTCCCAGAGTGCCACCCCCGAGGGCTTTGAGTTGCCTGGAGCCCAAGGCTCCGGCCAGAGACCTGAGGGGCCAGCGTCTGGACTGGCAGCTAATGCCATTTGGGGCTTTTCTCACGTGGAGCCTGAGGCCCGCACCTCCGCGGGCAACCCCCAGCGCGAGTGCCCTGGAGATACCCGCCCAAGGGGACAGTGTATCCCCTACTGTGGGGAAGGAGGTTCCTGTTTTCCCTGCACTGGTTCGACTTTCACGCCGAGGATCGACTCACACCATGGTGGCAAGTGGAATAGCCTTGTGGGAAAGCCTCATGGGAAAGACTCCAGGGAAAGCCACAGATTCCTTGATCCACGAGAAGGGAAGCGTGACACTGCTGCTACCGCTCGGGGAGGAAAGCGCACGTGCATGACCCCACTCGAGCCGAGGACTGACGCAAGCTTGGGAGACTCCAGAAGTACGCCAAGATCCATGTCAGCACTGGAGAGGAATCCTCAGGTTCCGGTCCCGACTCCACACAAGGTCTTAGGCCCCGGCATCGACCGGAGAGGAATCCTGAGAGGCCCCCTAGCACCTCGCATGGGGACTGGCCTTTCCTGAGGTCACCAGAGCGGGTCCCTGAGGTCTCCGTCGTAACTCGAGAGCACCTGCCACAACTCGAGAAAATCCAGGAGGTTCTCCCCTCCAGGCGAGATGAGGCCCATTTCCGCTGAGGCGTCTCGAGGCTAATCACACCTAACCTCTGGAACTTCCAAAGGGTCCTTCACACCCTTGCTGCAAGTCAAGAAGTTCTCCGACATACCCATATCCACTCGAGAGGAAGGACGAGGTTCCCGCCCATATCCAGCGGAGCCCCGTTTCCGCCTCGTAGCTCGAGAAGAGGGATCCTTTCCCTTTGTCGTCGGGAAAGAATTCCCGGCCTTCCCGTCGCATCTCAAGAGGAGGCGCTCTCCACAGGAAAGACGAGAGGAACTCCAGGGCCTTGCCAGCATTCCAAGAGTCCCCCAGATGTCTAAGTCCATTCCAGAAGAAACTGTTTTCCCTGCACTGCCTCGACGTTCACGCCGAGGATCGACTCACACCACCGTGGCACGTGGGACAGCCCTGTTGGAAAGCCTCGTGGGAAAGCCTCAATGGAAAGCGACAGATCCCTTGATCCACACGTCGGCAAGCGTGACACTGCTGCTGCAGGTCGTGAGGAAATGGCAGGTGCATGCCCCCACACGAGATGAGGACTGACTCCCCTGGTGAGACTCCAGAAGTACGGAAAGATTCATGTCAGCACTGGAGAGGCATCCTCAGGGTCTGGCCCCGACTCCACACAAGGTCTTAGGCACCGGCATCGATGGGAGAGGAATCCCTAAAGGCCCCCTGGTAACTCGCATGGGGACTGGCCTTTCCTGAGGCCACCAGAGCGGGTCCCTGAGGACCCGTCGTAACTCGAGAGCACCTGCCGCAACTGGGTAAAATCCAGGAGGTTCTCCCCTCCAGGCGGGATGAGGCCCATTTCCTCTGAGGTGTCTGGAGGCTCATCACACCTAACCTCTGGAAATTAAAAAGGGTCCTTGCTGCAACTCAAGAAGTTCCCCGACATACCCGTCTCCACACGAGAGGAAGCACGAGGGTCCCGCCCACATTCAGAGGAACCCCGTTTCCGAGATGAAGGATCCTATCCTGCTTAGTCAGGAAAGATTTTTCGGCGTTCCCATGGCATCTCAAGAGCAAGGGTTCTCAATAGGAAAGGCAAGAGGAACTCCAGGGTCGTGCCACCATTTTTCAAGAGTCCCCAGATGTCTCAGTCCATTTAGAGGAACCCGTTTTCCCAGCACTGCCTCAACTT
>NW_017203893.1:0-5852 GCF_001704415.2 Capra hircus | reverse complement strand
GATCTTCGGGATCTGTGTCTCCCCAGAGGCTAAGTCCTCGTCTCGAGTGGGGCATGCACGTGCGCTTTCCTCCCGAGCTGTAGCAGCAGTTGTCACGCTTCCCTTTTCGTGGATCAAGGGATCTGTGGCTTTCCCTCTAGACTTTCCCATGAGGCTTTCCCATGAGGCTTTCCCACAGGCGCTTTCCCACGTGCCACGGTGGTGTGAGTCGAATCCTCGGCTTGAAAGTCGAGGCAGTGCAGGGAAACCAGGTTCCCTGGAATGGACTGAGACATCTGGGGACTCTGGCAATGGTGGCACGAACATGAGTTCCTCTCGCTTTTCCTCTGGAGAGCGCCTCCTCTTGAGAATGTGACGGGAACGCCGCGAATTCTTTCCCCCCACGCAGGGAAGGGATCAAACCTCTCGAGGTAGGAGGCGAAACGTGGCTCCTCTTAATGTGGGCCGGCACTTTCCTGCTTCCTCTCGAGTGGGGAGACGGGTATGTCGGGGAACTTCTTGAGTTGCAGCAAGGTGTGAAGGACCCTTTGGGAAGTTCCAGAGGTAAGGTGTGATTAGCCTCGAGATACCTCAGCGGAAATGGGCCTCATGTCGCCTGGAGGGGAGAACCTCATGGATTTTCTCGAGTTGCGGCAGGTGCCTCTCGTCTTTCGACGGGGACCTCAGGGACTCACTCTGGTGGCCTCAGGAAAGGCCCAGTCCCCATGCGAGTTGCTCGGGGGCCTCTGGGGATTCCTCTCCCGTCGATGCCGGGGCTAAGACCTTGTGTGGAGTCAGTGCCGGAACCTGAGGATTCCTCTCCAGTGCCGACATGGATCTTCGGGGACTTCTGGAGTCTCCCCAGAGGCGTAAGTCCTCGTCTCGATTGGGGGCATGCACGTGTGCTTTTCTCCCGAGCTGTAGCAGCAGTGTCACGCTTCCCTTTTCGTGGATCAAGGGATCTGTGGCTTTCCTCTAGACTTTCCCACGAGGCTTTCCCACGAGCTTTCCCACAGGGCTTTCCCACGTGCCACGGTGGTGTGAGTCGATCCTCGGCTTAAAATCGAGGGCAGTGAAGGGAAAACAGTTTTCCCTGGAATGGATGAGACATCTGGGGGACTCAGGGAATGGTGGCACGACCCTGGAGTTCCTCTCGCCTTTCCTGTGGAGAGCGCCTCCTCTTGAGATGCCGACGGGAACGCCGGGAATTCTTTCCTGACCACGCAGAGAAAGTATCCCTCCTCTCGAGCTAGCAGGCGGAAACGGGCCACACTGGATATGGGCGGGACTCTCGGATTCCTCTTGAGTGGAGACGGGTATGTCGGGAACTTCTTGAGTTGCAGCAAGGGTGTGAAGGACCTTTGGATGTTCCAGAGGTTATGTGTGATTAGCCTCGACACGCCTCAGCAGAAATGGGCCTCATCTCGCCTGGAGGGGAGAACCTCCTGGATTTTCTCGAGTTGCGGCAGGTGCTCTCGACTTACGACGGGGACCTCAGGGATCCGCTCTGGTGGCCTCAGGAAAGGCCAGTCCCCATGCAAGTTGCTCGGGGGCCTCTCGGGATTCCTCTCCCGTCGATGCCGGGGCCTAAGACCTTGTGTGGAATCGGTGCCGGAACCTGAGGATTCTTCTCCACTGCCGACATGGGTCTGGGTACTTCTGGAATCTACCCAGGGCAGTCAGTCCTCGTCTCGAGTGGGGGCATGCACGTGCGCTTTCCTCCCGAGCTGTAGCAGCAGTCTCACGCTTCCCTTCGCGTGGATCAAGGGATCTGTGGCTTTCCCTCGAGGCTTTCCCACGAGGATTTCACACAGGGCTGTTCCACGTGCTACCGTGCAGTGAGTCGATGCTCGGCTTGAAAGTCGAGGCAGTGTAGGGAATAAAGGTTTCCCTGGAATGGACTGAGACATCTGGGGGACTCTGGAATGGTGGCAAGACCCTGGAGTTCCTCTCGCCTTTCCTGTGGTTGCGCCTCGTCTTGAGATGCGAGGGGAACGCCGGGAATTCTTTCCGGATAATGCAGGGAAAGGATCCTTCCTCTCGAGCTATGAGGCGGAAACGGGCTCCTCTGGATGTGGGCAAGACTCTCGTGCTTCCTCTCGAGTGGAGAGGGGTATTTCGGGGAACTTCTTGAGTGCAGCTAGGGTTTGAAGGCCCCTTTGTTAGTTCCAGACGCTTGTTGATTAGCCTCGAGACGCCTCATCGGATATGGGCCACATCTCGCCTGGAGGGAGAACCTCCTGGATTTTCTCGAGTTGCAGCTGGAGCTCTCGACTTACGACTTGGACCTCAGAGACACGCTCTGGTGGCCTCATGAATGCCAGTCCCCATGCAAGTTGCTCTTGGGCTTCTCGGGATTCCTCTCCCGTCGATGCCGGGCCTAAGACCTTGTGTGGAGTCAGTGACGGAACCTGAGGATTCCTCTTCAATGCTGACATGGATCTTTGGGTATTTCTAGAGTCTCCCCAGGGGAGTAAGTCTTCGTCTCGAGTGGGGCATGCACATGCGCTTTCCTTCTGTGGTGTAGCAGCAGTGTCGCGCTTCCCTTCGCGTGGATCAAGGATCTGTGGCTTTCCCTCGAGGCTTTCCCACTAGGCTTTGCCACGAGGCTTTCCCACAGGGCTGTCCACGTGCCACCGGGTTGTGAGTCGATCCTCGGTTTGAAAGTTGAGGCAGTGCAGGGAAAACAGGATTCCCTGGAATGGACTGAGACATCTGGGGGACTCTGGGAATGGTGGCACGACCCTGGAGTTCCTCTCGCCTTTCCTGTGGAGAGCACCTCCTCTTGAGATGCGAAGGAATCCCGGGAATTCTTTTCCGAGCACGCAGTGAAAGGATCCCACCTCTCGAGCTAGGAGGCCAGAAATGGGGCTACTGTGGATGTGGGTGGACACTCGCTTTCCTCTCGAGTGGAGTCGGGCATGTCGGGAAATTCTTGAGTTGCAGCAAGGGTGTGAAGGACCCTTTGGAAGTTCCAGAGGTTAGGTGTGATTAGCCTCGAGACGCCTCAGCGGAAATGGGCCTCATCTAGCCTGGAGGGGTGAACCTCCTGGATTTTCTCGAGTTGCGGTAGGTGCTCTCGACTTACGACGGGACCTCAGGGACCCGCTCTGGTGGCCTCAGGAAAGGCCAGTCCCCATGCGAGAAGCTCGGGCCTCTCAGGATTCCTCTCCCGTCGATTCTGTGGCCTAAGACCTTGTGTGGAGTCAGTGCCGGAACCTGAGGATTCCTCTCCAGTGCTGACATGGATCTTGGGTACTTCTGGAGTCTCCCCAGGGGTGTCAGTCCTAGTCTCGAGTGGGGGCATGTACGTGTGCTTTCCTCCCGAGCTGTAGCAGCAGTGTTGCGCTTCCCTTCGCGTGGATCAAGGGATCTGTGGCTTTCCCTCGAGGCTTTCCCACCAGGCTTTCCCACGAGGCTTTCCCACAGGGCTGTCCCACCTGCCACCGTGGTGTGAGGCGAACCTCGGCTTGACAGTCCAGGCAGTGCTGGGAAAACAGGTTTCCCTGGAATGGACTGAGACATCTGGGGACTCTGGGAATGTGGCACGACCCTGGAGTTCCTCTCGCCTTTCCTGTGGACAGAGCCTCTCTTGAGATGCGACGGGAACGCCGGGAATTCTTTCCCAAACACGCAGGGAAAGGATCCCTCCTCTCGAGCTAGGAGGCAGAAACGGGGCTCCTCTGGATGTGGGCAGAACTCTCCTGCTTCCTCTCGAGTGGAGACGTGTATGTCGGGGGAACTTCTTGAGTTGCAGCAAGGGTGTGAAGGACCCTTTGGAAGTTCCAGAGGTTAGGTGTGAATAGCCTCGAGACACCTCAGCGGAAATGGGCCTCATCTCGCCTGGAGGGAGAACCTCCTGGATTTTCTCGAGTTGCGGCAGGTGCTCTCGACTTACGACGGGGCCTCAGGGACACGCTCTGGTGGCCTCAGGAAAGGCCAGTCCCCATGCGAGTTGCTCGGGGGCCTCTCGGGATTCCTCTCCCGTCGATGCCGGGGCCTAAGACCTTGTGGAGTCGGTGCCGGAACCTGAGCATTCCTCTTCAGTGCTGACATGGATCTTGGGGGTACTTCTGGAGTCTCCCCAGGGGAGTCAGTCCTCGTCTCGAGTGGGGGCATGCACGTGCGCTTTCCTAGCGAGCTGTAGCAGCAGTGTCGCTCTTCCCTTCGCGTGGATCAAGGATCAGGGGCTTTCCCTCGAGGCTTTCCCACGAGGCTTTCCCACAAGGCTTTCCCACAGGGCTGTCCCACCTGTCACCGTGGTGTGAGGCGAACCGCGGCTTGACAGTCCAGGCATTGCTGGGGAAAACAGGTTTCCCTGGAATGGACTGAGACAGCTGGGGGACTCTGGGAATGGGGCCTGATCCTGGAGTTCTTCTCGCCTTTCCTGTGGAGAGCGCCTCCTCTTGAGATGCGACCGGAACGCTAGGAATTCTTTCCCGACCACGCAGGGAAAGGATCCCTCCTCTCGAGCTAGCAGGCGTAAACGGGGCCACTCTGGATATGAACGGGGACTCTCGGATTCCTCTTGAGTGGAGACGGGTATGTCGGGGAATTCTTGAGTTGCAGCAAGAGTGTGAAGGACCCTTTGGAAGTTCCAGAGGTAAGGTGTGATTAGCCTCGAGATACCTCAGCGGAAATGGGACTCAGCTCGCCTGGAGGGGAGAACCTCCTGGATTTTCTCGAGTTGCGGCAGGTGCTCTCGACTTACGACGGGGACCTCAGGGACCCGCTGTGGTGGCCTCAGGAAAGGCCAGTCCCCATGCGAGTTGCGCTGGGGCCTCTCGGGATTCCTCTCTCGTCGATGCAGGGGCCTAAGACCTTGTGTGGAGTCGGTGCCTGAACCTGAGGATTCCTCTCCAGTGCTGACATGGATCTTGGGGTACTTCTGGAGTCTCCCCTGGGGTGTCAGTCCTCGTCTCGAGTGGGCCATGCAGGTGCGCTTTCCTCCCGAGCTTTAGCAGCAGTGTCATGCTTCCCTTCGCGTGGATCAAGGATCTGTGGCTTTCCCTCGAGGCTTTCCCACGAGTCTTTCCCACAGGGCTGTCCAACGTGCCATCACGGTGTGAGTCGATCCTTGGCTTGAAAGTCGAGGCAGTGAAGGAAAACAGGTTTCCCTGGAATGGACTGAGACATCTGGGCGGACTCTGGGAATGGGCATGATGCTGGAGTTCCTCTCGCCTTTCCTGGGAAGCGCCTCCTCTTGAGATGAGACGGGAACCCTAGGAATTCTTTCAGGACCACGCAGGGAAAGGATCCCTCCTCTCGAGCTAGCAGGCGGAAACGGGGCCACTCTGGATATGGGTGGACGCTCGGGTTCCTCTTGAGTGGAGATGGTATGTCGGGGAACTTCTTGACTTGCAGCAAGGGTGTGAAGGACCCTTTGGAAGTTCCAGAGATTAAGTGTGATTACCCCTAGTTGCCTCAGCCGAAATGGGCCTCATCTCGCCTGGAGGGAGAACGTCCTGGATTTTCTCGAGTTGCGGCAGGTGCTCTCGACTTACGATGGGGACCTCAGGGACCCGCTCTGGTTGCCTCAGGAAAGGCCAGTCCCCATGTGAGTTGCTCTGGGGCCTCTCGGGATTCCTCTCCCGTAGATGCCGGGGTCTAAGACCTTGTGTGGAGTCGGTGCCGGAACCTGAGGATTCCTCTCCAGTGCTGACATGGATCTTGGGGTACTTCTGGAGTCTCCCCAGGGGTGTCAGTCGTCGTCTCGAGTGGGGCCATGCACGTGCGCTTTCCTCCCGAGCTTTAGCAGCAGTGTCACGCTTCCCTTCGCGTGGATCAAGATCTGTGGTTCCCTCGAGGCTTTCCCACGAGGCTTTCCCACAGGCTGCCCCACGTGCAACTATGCGTTGAGCGATCCTCGTCTT
>NW_017203892.1:0-5852 GCF_001704415.2 Capra hircus | reverse complement strand
ACATGGATCTTGGCGTCCTTAAAGGCGAGATGAGGCCCATTTGCGCTGAGGCGTCTGGAGGCTAATCACACCTAACCTCTGGAACTTCCAAAGGTCCTTCACACCCTTGCTGCAACTCAAGAAGTTCTCCGACATACCCGCTCCACTCGAGAGTATCAAGATCTTCCCCCCACTTTCAGAGGAGCACCGTTTCCACCTCATAGCTCGAGAGGAGGGATCCTTTACCTGCGTGGTCTGTAAAGCATTCCCGGCGTTCCAGTCGCATCTCAAGAGGAGGCCCCTCTCCACAGGAAAGGCGAGAGAAACTCCAGGGTCGTTCCACCATTCCCAGAGTCCCCCAGATATCTCTGTCAATTCCAGGGAAAACCTGTTTTCCCTCCACTGCCTCGACTTTCAAGCCGAGGATCGACTCACACCACGGTGGCACGTGGGACAGCCCTGAGGAAAATCCTCGAGGGAAAGCCTCATTGGAAAGCCTCGAGGGAAAGCTGCAGATCCCTTGATACACGCTATCGGAAGTGTGACACTGCTTCCACAGATCGGGAGGAAATTGAACGTGCATGCCCCCACTCGAGACGAGGACTGACTCCCCTGGGGAGACTCCCAGAAGTACCCAAGATCCTTGTAAGCACTGGAGAGGAATCCCTCAGTTTCGGCACCGACTCCCCACAAGGCCTTAGGGCCCCGGCATCGACGGGAGAGGAATCCGAGGGGCCCCCGAGCAACTTGCATGGGGACTGGCCTTTCCTGAGGCCACCAGAGCGGGTCCCTGAGTCCCCGTCGTAAGTCGAGAGCACCTGGGGTAAACTCGAGAAAATCAAGAGGTTCTCCCCTCCAGGCGAGATGAGGCCCATTTCCGCTGTGGCGTCTCAAGGTTAATCACACATAACCTCTGGAACTTCCAAAGGGTCCTTCACACCTTTTGCTGCAACTCAAGAAGTTCCCTGACATACCCGTCTCCAATCCAGAGGAAGCACGAGAGTCCAACCCAGATCCAGAGAGCCCCGTTTCCGCCTCATAGCTCGAGAGGAGGGATCCTTCCCCGCGTAGTTGTGAAAGAATTCCCGGCTTCCCCCGTCGCATCTCAAGTGGAGGCGCTCTCCACAGGTAAGGCGAGAGGAACTCCAGGGTTGTGCCACCATTTCGAGAGTCCCCCAGATATCTCCGTCCATTCCAGAGAAACTGTTTTCCCAGCACTGCCTCAACTTTCAAGCGAGGGTAGACTCACACTACAGTGGCACGTGGCAGCCCTGTGGGAAAGCCTCGTGGGAAAGCCGGAAAGCCTCGAGGGAAAGCCACAGATCCCTTGATCCACGCTAAAGGAAGCGTGACACTGCTGCTACAGCTCGGGAGGAAAGTGCACGTGCATGCCCCCACTCGAGACGAGGACTGACTCACCTGGGGAGACTCCAGAAGTACCCCAAGATCCATGTCAGCACAGGAGAGGAATCCTCAGTTTCCGGCACCGACTCCACACAAGGTTTTGGGCTCCAGCATCTACGGGAGAGAAATTCCGAGAGACACCCGAGCAACATTCATGTGGACTGGCCTTTCCTGAGTCCACCAGAGCGGGTCCCTGAGGTCCCTGTCGTATGACGAGAGCACCTGCCCCAACTCGAGAACGTCCAGGAGGTTCTCCCTTCCAGGCAAGATGAGGCCCATTTCCAATGAGGCGTCTGGAGGCTAATCACAACTAACCTCTGGAACTTCCAAAGTGTCCGTCACACCCTTGCTGCTACTCAAAATGTGCCTCGACATACCCGTCTCCACTCGAGAGGAAGAACGAGTTCCCTCCCACATCCAGAGGAGCCCCGTTACCGCCTCATAGCTGGAGAGGAGGGACACTTTCCCTGCGTGGTCGGGAAAGAATTCCGGACGTTCCCGTCGCATCTCAAGAGGAGGCCCTCTCCACAGTAAAGGCCAGAGTAACTCCAGGTTCGTGCCACCATTCCCAGAGTCCCCCAGATGTCTCCGTCCATTCCAGGGAAACCTGTTTTTCCAGCACTGCCTCAACTTTCAAGCCAAGGGTCGACTCACACTACAGTGACACGTTGGACAGCCCTGTGGGAAAGCCTCTTGGGAAAGCCTCGTGGGAAATTCTCGAGGGAAAGACTCGAGGGAAAGCCACAGATCCCTTGATCCACGCTAAAGGAAGCATGACACTGCTGTTACAGCTCGGGAGCATAGCACACGTGGATGCCCCCACTCGAGACGAGGACTGACTCCCCTGGGGAGACTCCACAAGTACCCCAAGATCCACGTCAGCACTGGAGAGGAATCCTCAGGTTCCGGCTCCGACTCCACACAAGGTCTTAGGCCCCGGCATCGACGGGAGAGGAATCCCGAGAGGCCCCAGGGCAACTTTCATGGGAACTGGCCTTTCCTGAGGCCACCAGAACGGGTCCCTGAGGTCCCCGTCTTAGGTCCAGAGCACCTGCCGCAACTCGAGTAAATCTAGGAGGTTCTCCCCTCCAGGCGAGAAGGGCCCATTTCCGCTGCGGCATCTCGAGGCTAATCACACCTAACCTCTGGAACGTCCAAAGGGTCCTTCACACCCTTGCTGCAACTCGAGAATTTCCCCGACATACCCGTCTCCACTCGAGAGGAAGCACGAGAGTCCCGCCCACATCCAGAGGAGCCCCGTTTCCGCCTCCTAGCTCGAGAGGAGGGATCCTTTCCCTGCGTGGTCGGGAAAGAATTCCCGGCATTCCTGTCGCCATCTCAAGAGGAGGCGCTCTCCACAGGAACCGCGAGAGGAACTGCATTATCGTGCCACCATTCCCAGAGTCCCCCAGATGTCTCAGTCCATTCCAGGGAAACCTGTTTTCCCTGCACTGCCTCGACTTTCAAGCCGAGGATCGACTCACACCACGGTGGCACGTGGGGACAGCCCTGTGGGAAAGCCTCGTGGGAAAGCCTCGAGGGAAAGCCACAGATCCCTTGTTCTACGCGAAGGGAAGCGTGACACTGCTGCTACAGCTCGGGAGGAAATTGCACGTGCATGCCCCCACTCGTAACGAGGACTGACTGCCCTGGGGAGACTCAAGAAGTATCCCAAGATCCATGTCAGCACTGGAGAGGACGCCCTCAGCTTCTGGCACCGGACTCTACACAAGGTCTTAGGCCCCGGCATTGACGGGAGAGGAATCCCGAGAGGCCCCCTGAGCAACTCGCATGGGGACTGGCCTTACCTGAGGCCACCAGAGCGGGTCCCTGAGGTCCCCGTCGTAAGTCGAGAGCACCTGCCGAAACTAGAGAAAATCCAGGAGGTTCTCCCCTTCCAGGAGAGATGAGGCCTCTTTCCGCTGAGACATCTCAAGGCTAATCACGCCTAACCACTGGAACTTCCAAAGGGTCCTTCACACCCTTGCTGCAACTCAAGAAGTTCCCCGACATACCCGTCTCCACTCGAGAGGAAGCACGAGGTCTCGCCCACATCCAGAGGAGCCCCGTTTCCGCCTCCTAGCTCGAGAGAAGGGATCCTTTCCCTGCGTGTTCGGGAAAGAATTTCCGGCGTTCCCGTCGCATCTCAAGAGGAGGCGCTCTCCACAGGAAAGGCGAGAGGAACTCCAGGGTCGTGCCACCATTCCCAGAGTCCCGCAGAGGCTCACTCCATTCCAGGGAAACCTGTTTTCCCTGCACTGCCTCAACTTTCATGCCGAGGATCGACTCACATCACGGTGGCACGTGGGACAGCCCTGTGGGAAAGTCTCGTGGGAAAGCCTCGTGGAAAGCCTCGACGGAAAGCCTCAGATCCCTTGATCCACGCGAAGGGAATCATGACGCCGCTGCTACAGCTCGGGAGGAAACCGCACGTGCCTGCCCCACTCGTAAGGAGGACTGACTACCCTGGGGGAGACTCCAGAAGAATCCCAAGATCCATGTCAGCACTGGAGAGGAATCCTCAGGTTCCGGCACGGATCCACACAAGGTCTTAGGCCCGGCATCGACGGGAGGAATCCCGAGAGGCCAATAAGCAACTCGCACGGAGAGTGGCCTTTCCTGAGGCCACCAGATACGGTCCCTGTGGTCCCCATCGTAAATCGAGAGCACCTACCGCAACTCGAGAAAATCCTGTAGATTCTCCCCTCCAGGCTAGATGAGGCCCATTTCCGCTGAGGCGACTCGAGGCTAATCACATCTAACCTTTGGAACTTCCATAGGGTCCTTCACACCCTTGCTGCAACTCAAGAAGTTCCCGACATACCCTTGTCCACTCGAGAGGAAGCGCGAGCGTCCCTTGCACATCCAGAGGAGGCCCTTTTCCTCCTTGTAGCTCGAGATGAGGGATCCTTTCCCTGCGTGGTCGGGAAAGAATTCCCGGCATTCCCGTCGCATCTCAAGAGGAAGCGCTCTCCACAGGAAAGGCGAGAGGAACTCCAGGGTCGTGCCACAATCCAAGAGTCCCCCAGAGGACTGAGTCCATTCCAAAGGAAACTCTTTTACCTGCACTGCCTTGACTGTCACGCCGAGGATCGACTCACACCACGGTGGCACGTGGGACAGCCCTGTGTGTTAGCCTCGTGGGAAAGCCTCATGGGAAATCCTACAGGGAAAGCCACACATCCCTTGATCCACCCGTCGGGTAGCATGACACTGCTGCCACCTTTAGGGAGGAAAGCCCACGTGCATTTCCCCACTCGAGACGAGGACTGACTCCCCTGGGGAGAGTCCAGAAGTACCCAAAAATCCACGTCAGCACTGGAGAGGAATCCTCAGTTTCCGGTCCCAACTCAACACAAAGGTCTTCGACTCGGGAAATGCAAGCATTTAAAAAGATCTCTCCTTTGGAGCCTCGAGGGGGGCTCGGGGCTTCTCTGGATGTGGGCGGGACCCTCGTGCTTCCTTTGAGTGTAGACGGGTGTGTCGGGAAAGCTCTTGAGTTGCAGCAAGTGTGTGAAGGAACCATTGGAAGTTCCAGAGGTTAGGTGTGCTTAGCCTCTAGATGCGTCAGTGGAAATAGGCCTCATTTTGCTGTAGGGGAGAACCTCCTGGATTTTCTCGAGTTACGGCAGGTGCTCTCGAATTACGACGGGGACCTCAGGGACCGGTCTCGTGGCCTCAGGAAAGGCCAGTCCCCATGCAAGTTGCCAGGGGGACTCTCGGGATTCCTCTTGGGTCGATGCCGGGGCCTAAGACCTTGTGTGGAGTCGAGGCCGGATCCTGAGGATTCCTCTCCAGTGCTGACATGGTTCTTGGGGTACTTTCTGGAGTCTCCCCAGGGAAGTCAGTCCTCGTCTCGAGTGTGGGCATGCACGTGCGCTTTCCTCCCGAGCTGTAGCAGCAGTGTCACGCTTCCTAACGCGTGGTCAAGGGATCTGTAGCTTTCACTCAAGTCTTTCCTTCAAGGCTTTCCCAAGAGTCTTTCCCACAGGGCTGTCCCACCTGCCACCAGGGTGTGAGTCGATCCTCGGCTTGAAAGTCGAGGCAGTGCAGGGAAAACATGTTCCTCTGGAATGGACTGAGACATCTGGGGGACTCTTGGAATGGTGGTACGACCCTGGAGTTCCGCTCGCCTTTCCTGTGGAGAGCGCCTCCTCTTGAGATGGGACGGGAACGCCGGAATTCTTTCCCGACCAAGCAGGGAAAGGATCCGTCATCTCGAGGTCCGAGGCATAAACGGGGCTCCTCTGGATGTGGCGGGACCCCTCGTGCTTCCCTCTGGAGTGGAGACGGTAGTCGGGGAACTTCTTGAGTTTCAGCCAAGTTGTTAAGGAACCTTTGGAATTTCCAGAGTTTAGGTGTGATTAGCCTCGAGAGCCTCAGCGGAAATTGGCCTCAATCTTGCCTGGTGGGGAGAACCTCCTGGATTTTTCGAATTGTGGCAGGTGTTCTCAACGTACGCTGGGACC
>NW_017203891.1:0-18764 GCF_001704415.2 Capra hircus | reverse complement strand
GTATGAAAGTATTGGTGACTTTCAGATGCAGGAAAGTTCTTGGCGCAGTGAGGTGTGTTTTCTCTGATGTCCAGCATGGCCACGTGTCCTGATCTTTGCAGTTCATTTTGAATGTGTGCTTCTGCTTACCTAGAACTCATACACTCTAAAAGCTTATTTTTATAGCAGCACACAGTAATTTGCAGTAGCTATTTCCTTTCCTCCTGAGTGCATGGGCTAATAACCTTGTTATTTAGTTAAGCAATGTGCTTCTGTCTCAAAGAAAACACCATCTTTTTGAAACTCTTTGCCTCTGCAAAGACACAAGCGTATATTTGCCAATGCCATATGAATAATAATAGGATACACTCTATAGTCAAAGGGAGGAACTGCTGACTAAAACTATCCTCCACGAAGTGTGTTTGGACCCTTTTGGCAAGATGGGCAAACCGCAATTGCTTGTGTTCAGTGGGTTAGGTTTGTAGACTGGTTCAGGCCCACTACAGGCACTCGAATGCTCACAGAGAAATTCTAAGCCATCCTTGTGACGTTTCTGTTTTATCTCCAACCTATTTCTCTCTTTTTATCATGATTCTGATACCCATGGAAGAGACGGTCACAGAATTGGAGGGTATGAATGTCCATGAATTGGGCCCTCTGTAATAGCACAGATAGTGAAGGACAGGGAAGCCTGGCGGGCTGCATTCTATGGGGTTGCGAAGTGTCGGACACGACTGAGTGACTCAACAATAGCACAGAAGGAATACTTGCCATGTGTCCTGAAAAATTAGAGGGACACAAGCCCCAACCTGCATGTTGCTTCTGAAAGTTAGGTCCACTGTGCCATCCACTGAGGACAGTCAGCTCATGTCAACACTCTACAGCTAAAGTGAGCTCCGTAATGGGACTAGTGACTAGCTCTTGCCATGCGGAGGTGAAACCGTGCTGAAACCTTCCCCTTCCTGGTCTCCCTCAGCCAGCCCATGGCGGTAGTGTTGGTGAGGTCAGGATTCTCCCTCAAGTGTTAGGCAGAGGTTCCGCACGTCACCTCTGATGGGAGCGGAGGGATGGTGAACGAGTCTGTGTCCTCCACCACTCACGGTTGGGCTCTCCTGTTCACATTTCCTCAAGCAAGCGCTCACAGTCCGTGAACAGTGGACCACCCTGTGTGGCTGACTCTGCGCGATGAGAAGATGAGATGAATCCTGGCAAGTTATGTTGTTTATGAAAACTTGGTTGACCTGGCCCGTGTGTTAGAAATCCCGGGCCAGGAGGCCTCAGCAGCTTTGGTCCTTTGAGCTCTGCTCCGACAAACTTCATAGAAAATCAACTCAGGACAAACAGAGTCTCCGTGCTGCTTATCATCACGGACGTTTTAATGCCTAGCCAGAAAGTATGGTCACAGCTAGTGTGACCTGTTGGTTGATGTTTATTGACATAAAAAAATTAACCAAAACCCTTTTCCTCTTCCCAGGCTCAGCCCTGGTGATGGCTTAACTTCTGACAGAAGTCACCTGTCAAAAGCAAATATGCACCAGAAGAAACAGATCTCAGTAAGTAGCTTATCTTTCTAACTTGCTGAACTGAAATTTCTTGTGAATGCTCCTGATTTCCCCATGATGGATGGCAGGGTGAATGTGGCTCTGGGAAATTGCCTCCTTGGGCTCTGTGTCCCTATGAGCAGTCTCTTTTACTGAAGTGAACCTGTTTTTGAGGCTAAAATACACAAAAGCATACAAAGTGTGTCCTACTCTTAAGAACTCTTTCAAAATGTCACTGTTACCTTTCACTCAAGATTCTAATTCTCTCTCTCCATGTCAGATTTCTCCATGCGAGGAACCTAGATAGTCCCAAGAATTTTTGCTAATTAATTAATACAATATTTTCAGTTTAAGTAGAAGAATACATGTAGTTAACGAGCTTTACCATGAAATATTTGGCCAAAAAGAAAGGAAAGAAAAGAAGTAAGAATGTTAACTCTATAGGTAGTTTTTATTAGATTGCTATATGAGTAATAGGAATATTAGGACTACTTTCAAAATTATACACCTGCCCAAGATTTGCATTATTCCACCTGCCAAGAGGTATGAAATTATAAACCATGAGGCATTAATGAAGACTCACTAAAGGATTTCATAACTGGAGTTACGTAAAATATTGCCATCTCTCTTTTGTAAAGATGGCCCTGATTTGGGGGGCAGGGATGTCACTATTTCAGAGAGTCAAATGGAAATCACACACACTGTCCACATAGCTACTGTGAAAACTGTAATACAGAGATATCCTTTATTTTGACACAGTTGGGCATTTTTTAAAGCTAGGAATATAACTTTGAAACTAGGAAGTGATGTTCACATCAGATGACTCTTCAACCTTCTTGTTTCTTAATGGACACCTTCACCATCACAAATGGGACTCTCTCAAGGCCATGACATGGACAGGCCTTCAGAGGAGCCCCCCGCCGCCACTATTCTTTAAAAAGAAAACAGCGCTCATCCACTCCATTAAAACACAGAAGGCATACAGAAGTACTGAGCAGTGCCTTAAAAAATAGGAGAGGACTGAGGAAGAGGACAGCATTGCCTGCTAGGAGGATGCAGCTGCTTTAGCAAGAGTAATAACTGAAAAAAAAAAATCAAGAGTCACTGTCATAACAAAGACCTTCACTATACTGAATTAAAAAGTAGCATGTATGGTGTCGTGGAATGTCATGTCAGGGTTTGCTGTAGTATCAGATTATAGGCAGTAACACTGATCAGGCAGTGCAAACTAGGTAAAACCGTGTTTCACTGTGGGAAATGAACAGAGGTGCAAATGCTCAGTAGGATACCATTAAGACATAAAATGGCAAAAAATAAATATCAAAACTTTTATCAGTGTAAAAAAGTAACTGGGTTATCATATAACCTAGACCTAGAGTCTGGCAAAAAAAAGGCCTCAAGAAAGTTCTCAGTCTTCAGAAGGTTTACAAATGAAGCATTCTTTCACGATTCCAGTCACACCAGCGACTCCATGCTCTCGGCAGGGTCCGACTCGTCCGCGGTGAGAGCGGCGCCGTTTCTGTCCACTGTCATGGGGCCATTTCCATTCTCTTTAGTGCTGACCAAGCTGAGCATCGCTTTGTAGACAAACTGGTACTGTTCCTGGAAAACGAGAGGAAGATGGTTTTGGAGCCGAAGAACAGCTTCATCTCATTTCATTGCAGGTAAAAGTACTGATTGAAAATCTAACTGTGAAAAATACACTAGAGACATGGGAATATATGTCTGTGCTCCTGAAGAAACTTACAAAATCATCTGTGGAATCCGTTATGATCAAAACCGACACCTGCTTTGTGTCCTTTGCATCTCTTACCTTGGAATGGTCCACTAAGATAATAAGAAATCTGTACTTTATCTTCAGAAAACACGACATACTCTAGAAAGCAGAGTTTGTTTGCTTAGCACTTCTGACATGTGGGCCAGAGAATCCTTTATTGCAGAGGGCCATCTCAGGTGTTGTGGTATGTTTAACAGTATCCCTGGGCTCCATTCACTTAACCCCATCCCCAGTGGTGATCGTAAAAAGGGTCTCCGACATTGCCCAACATCCCCTACGGGGCAAAATTACTCCACCCTCACCCCCATTGAGAACTACTGTTGTACAGGATGAGGCTGAGTTTCAGCTGATGTTGTACAGGTTTTGCAAATAAGCACAGTACTTACAATGTCTGTAAATACTCCAGGCCTCATCAGATTGATCATTTTTGCAACCTGGAAAACATCCACGGCATTTTCATTCTCCAGTTGCTGGGACAAGGTGGTAAGAGCACACAGCATTCCTGCTGAAACCGCGCCATACCTTGGGGGCAACAAAAGAAAAACCTATTGCAGGATCACTAAAAGACTGAATATACTGGAATGAAGTCACCGTCACGAATTTCTGTAGACGCTAGGGAGCCTGAATTTATACCTATTCTAGAACACAAAAATGAATGAAATGCTGACAAGGGAAGAGATTTTAAGGTTAGCATAAAGGTGATACTTGTTCATAACGTGGCCTCTTTTGAGACTGGTTTATCAGTTGTTTAACTTGATGTCTAATTTGAAAAGTTCAAAATTAGACTTGCAAGGGCAATAAGATTTGATGTGAGGGAGGAGTTGGGTGATATGATAGGAAAAATAATATGGGATTTTAACTGGAGGCTATGAGATAAGTAGGAAGAGGCAAAAAGCTCTGGAAAAAAAATTATTTTTTAAATTCCAAATGGCTAAACTGAACTTTCAGAATCTGAATAAAAATGGAAATCTATGGCCCAAAAGGCAGCAGAAAATTTTCACAGTGAGTTTCATATTTAGTAATTATTTCTGGCATGGAAGTGGAACTTTCCAAGTATGACCACCTTCTATAAAATTCTTGGAAAAATATGTTTCTGTTTGCTTCACACACAGGCACGAAAAAGGCTTTAGAAAGGGTAGCAGGTATTTTTATCAGGCCATTTCAAAATGCTTTCTTGACCCCCGTATTTAAGAAATATTCTCCTACAATTTTCTACCTCATTACATCTAATTGTTTAATTCATTGGAATCTTATTCTTGTTTTGATGTAAGGCAGGGGTCTCATTTTAGTCATTTTTCCAACAGATAACCACTGGTGCCAGCATGTTATAGTGAACAGTCTCCTCTTTCCTCATTGATTTAGGCTGCCTTTTTAATAATTTGCCAAATTCTCATATACAGGCCTATTTCTGAACTCTCTGGTTTGGCCCTTTAATCTGCTTGTCTGTTTTTTTTTTATATTTTTATTTTTTTATTTATTTTATTTTTTTTTTAAATTTTAAAATCTTAAATTCTTACATGCGTTCCCAAACATGAACCCCCCTCCCACCTCCCTCCCCACAACATCTCTCTGGGTCATCCCCATGCACCTGCCCCAAGCAAGCTGCACCCTACGTCAGACATGGACTGGCGATTCAATTCTTACATGACAGTATACATGTTAGAATTCCCATTCTCCCAAATCGTCCCACCCTCTCCCTCTCCCTCTGAGTCCAAAAGTCCGTTATACACATCTGTGTCTTTTTTCCTGTCTTGCATACAGGGTCGTCATTGCCATCTTCCTAAATTCCATATATATGTGTGAGTATACTGTATTGGTGTTTTTCTTTCTGGCTTACTTCACTCTGTATAATTGGCTCCAGTTTCATCCATCTCATCAGAACTGATTCAAATGAATTCTTTTTAACGGCTGAGTAATACTCCATTGTGTATATGTACCACAGCTTTCTTATCCATTCATCTGCTGATGGACATCTAGGTTGTTTCCATGTCCTGGCTATTATAAACAGTGCTGCGATGAACATTGGGGTACATGTGTCTCTTTCAATTCTGGTTTCCTCCGTGTGTATGCCCAGAAGTGGGATTGCTGGGTCATAAGGTAGTTCTATTTGCAATTTTTTAAGGAATCTCCACACTGTTCTCCATAGTGGCTGTACTAGTTTGCATTCCCACCAACAGTGTAGGAGGGTTCCCTTTTCTCCACACCCTCTCCAGCATTTATTGCTTGCAGATTTTTGGATCGCAGCCATTCTGACTGGTGTGAAGTGGTACCTCATTGTGGTTTTGATTTGCATTTCTCTAATAATGAGTGATGTTGAGCATCTTTTCATGTGTTTGTTAGCCCATCCGTATGTCTTCTTTGGAGAAATGTCTATTTAGTTCTTTGCCCATTTTTTGATTGGGTCGTTAATTTTTCTGGAATTGAGCTGCAGAAGTTGCTTGTATATTTTTGAGATTAGTTGTTTGTCAGTTGTTTCATTTGCTATTATTTTCTCCCATTCAGAAGGCTGTCTTTTCACCTTGCTTATATTTTCCTTTGTTGTACAGAAGCTTTTTTTTGATACTGTATTTCCCCACAGTTGCTTAAATTCCCTTAGGTTTTTAGTAGTTTTTGACACTTGATGAAGCAGGTTTATACAATAGTCTTGGCTGCTAGCAGCACAGTCACTGTTTCACTTTTAGGGCTTCAGACACACGTATTTGCATTTTTCACCTGCACACTCATTTCCACTTCTACCCTCCTACCTCATCCCATTCTACCTTATATAACTGATACTGGACTGTCAAGGAATACAATAGTTGTTGGGATTTTGGTTAGGCTGCACTGAATATCTTGAGTAGATCTGAGGAAATAGACCTCTTTTTGAGCTTTTTCTGTTCATGAAGATATCTTTCTTTCCATTTGCCTCAGGTCTTTTATAGTTTTCACTTAGATTTTACAGTTTTCTGCATATTGTTGCTTAGTTGCTAAGTCGTGTCTGACTCTTTTGGGACCCATGGATTACAGTTGACCAGGCTCTTCCATCCGTGGGATTCTCCAGGCAAGAATACTGCCATTTCCTTCTTCAGGGGATCTTTCTGACCCAGCGATCAAACCCCCGTCTCTGGCGTCGCCTACACTGGCAGGCAGGTTCTTTACCACTGAACCACCAGGAAAGTCCAATTTTCTGTAGAGTCTTCCCCAATGTCATTTTAGGGTGATTCCTAGGTAGTTTCTGTTATTCCAAAGAATGGCCTCTCTTTAGGACATTAGTGTTTGGTTTCAGTGGCTATATATAGGGAAGTTATTGATTTTTCACATGGTGAACTTGTATTCAGCCACGTACAACTTTTTTTTAAGTTCTAATAATCTGTAGATTCTAGAACTTTTTTTAAGTTCTAACAATCTGTGGATTCTCTAGGTTAGTTGGCTACACCATCATCCGCCAATAACGCCAATTATGTCTTTCTTTTTATACCTCTTACATCTTTTGGCTTTTTACTGCATTTGATAGGATATCAATAGTCTTCCATTCTGACACTGTAAAGAGTTACCATATTGTGTTATGGTAAAGCATCTACTTTCTTAATATTAAATAAAAGTATTTCTATAGGCATCTGAGAAATAACATTTAGCAAGTTAAAGAGAATGGTTTGACTTTAAGTTTGCTTAAGAGTGTTTTCTTTTGGGGATGGGGATAATGAATGCGTGTCATTTTATTGTATGTTTTCAAACATCTATAAAAAAAAAGTCCTGAATTCACTGAGAACAGTTTTTTTGGCACCATTTAACTAGCTCTGTATTTCTGGGAGAAATCTTTTTAAATGATGTATGTAATTCTTTCAATCTAACACACTGGGTTTTATTCGACAGCATTTTCTTCAGATCTTTGTACCTGTATTCAAGTAAGTAACAATGGCTTACACTGTTCCCTCCCATTCTGGTGTTAGCTTTGTCTGTTTTCTTAATCAAGGTGACATTACATGTTTTCTCTGTGTGCAACAAGTGTAGCCTGGTCAAAACGCAGTGGGCCTAGACAGGTTGAAAACTGTATATACCAGGCTTGTAAGTACTTTACATGTGCCAATGATTTTAATCCTCAGAAAAATCCAGGTACTATTAATATCCCCATTTTGAGGTTGAATGAACAATGTACATCCAGGTAAGTAACTAGGGTCATAGCTTGGGAGACGAGATTTTTTTTTGCTGCGGCTGATACACATTGGGGGCTCAGATCAGAGACTGGTAAGTACCATATGTTCCCTAAGTATCGTTTATTATGATTAGGTAGGCTTAACAATTTATTGGTATAGCATTATAAAATAGTTTAAAATGTTTATTTCATTTCTTTTAAAACATTTATACGATTTTTAACCTGTTAGCAAAATACAAAGTATAGTAACCCTCATGGCTCTGTCACTAAACTACAACAATCATCAGCTTGCAGCTGCTCGCGTTTCATGGCCTATTTCTGCACACGTGTTTTGAAGCAAACCCCAGATTTTTTATCCATTAATAAATCAGTGTAAAATTCCAAAAAGATAAGGACTTTAAAAATAAACATCATCTTATCACAGTTAACAATTTTTAAAACATTTGAGGACTACAGGTTAAGTGGGAGACTTTTTTTTCCTTCCCCCATGGTAAATTATGCCTTCTCTGCTTTTTTCACCATTTTCCAGAGTTGTATCTCTTGTTAATACAATTTAAGCAATAAAGTTGATCTGCTTCCCGGGTGGCTCAGATGGTAAAGCATCTGCCTGCATTGCAGGAGGCCCAGGTTTGATCCGTGGGTCAGGAAGATCCCCTGGAGAAGGAAATGGCAACCCACTCCAGTACTCTTGCCTGGAAAATTCTATGGATGGAGGAGTCTGGTGGGCTACAGTCCATGGGCGGCAGAGAGTCCGGGCATGACTTCACTTTCACTTTCATCCTTGCCTCCATTTCATTACTATTTGCTCTCATTCTTAGTACATTTTGTGGATTTATTTAGTTCTTTTTCTGGGTTTCTCCAGTTGAAAGCTTAGTTGTTCTTTTTTTTAATATTTTCTCCAATATATGGATATATATATTGTATATATAGATACATACATTTTTTCCCCCTCTGAGTGTGTATCCTGTTAGGTTTTTGAAAGTAACTATCAGAGCCTCTGTGTTAAAAATTGGTCATCAATTTGACTCCATGGTCAATGTGGGGCAGTACTGAGTCTGAGTAATGGACCGTAGCCTGGATCCTTATTTCAGCTTAAAGTGACAACTACTGTAAGTTCAAAATCCAATGAAGTTTAAATGTGACTCATCATCTGAAGAGATTCTCAGTGATGGTCGAGGTGTTTAAGCAGTCTTTACTCCCCCCAGTCTGAACTACTAGTAGCTCCTCGACTATATACGGCGTTTTCTTCCACTGTCCCTGCTTTTGTCTTTCTCGCCCCTATACTTGGAATGTCCTTCTCTTGGGTACAGACTTTAACATTTATGTATTTAATTTAGAAATGTTTACATAAAAAAAATAGAACTTTAGAAATATAGTTGACTTATAATGTGACAATCTCTGCTGTATAGCAACGTGACTCCAGTTCAACACACGTATACATTCTTTTTTTCCTACTCTTTTCCATGAGAGTTTATGCCAGAAAGCCCCCTGTGGAATATACAATAGGACCATGTTGTTTATCTGTCCTCTGTATAATAGGTTGCATCCACAGACCCCAAGCTCCCCATCTACCCCCCCCACGCCCCTTCTCCCGCTTCGCGGAGCACACGTCTGACCTCTGTATGTGTGAGTCTGCTTCTGCTTTGCAGGTAGGTGCATCTGCGCCGTATTTTAAATCCCACAGATAAGTGATGCCATATGGTATCTTTCTCTGACTTACTTCACTTAGTATGATGTTCTCCTAGGTCCATCCATCTTGCTGCAATGACATTGTTTCACTCTTTTTTAATGCAGGCGTAGTATTCCACTGTGGATGTGTCCCACTTTATCCATTCCTCTGTTGATGGGGGCCACATTACAGTTATAGGCCACTGCTGGACCAGCCTTGTTAACTGTGGTTTTCAGATCTTTTCTCTGAATGTTACTATTCTTTGTATCCTGATAATTCATTTTAATATCTCATCCCTTTATTCAGTTTATTACAGAATCTTCAGGCCATGATTTTTTTTTCAGCCTTTTTTTTCTTCCTCGTTCATCTCTCTCTCCATAGATCATCCCTTAGATCGATTGTCAGAAACTTCTGTATCTGACTTCCATATCTGAGTCTAATTGTAGTTTTGCCCATTCTACTACTAGCCCGTCTCTTATCCTTTCCATTTATTAGCCTCTAATTTGTTCCAATTTCATAATAAGTGTTTCTGATTCATTTCATTAAATCTTTAGAATGATGACTGCTCTTTTAACTCTGATTCACTGTATTATTTTTTTCTTGTTCATTATGTTGTCTTTCTTCAGATTCTAAAATGAACTGAGTTTACCTTCTCATTATAGCATAGCTAGGATTTCCCACCTCCTCCACCCCAATCATTTGGTATTAATGTTTTTCAACGTTTAACCTTTTAATCTCTGCTTAATTTGTTCTAGTGAAACTTTTTCCTTCTCCCTTTCGAGCTAACCTTAGCCATTAGTTTAGGAAAGTCAGGTAGTACGTGGTTTATTATGCAGTGTGCGCTCCATGTGGGATTACTCTGCCCTTTGCCTGGGTTGTCTTTCCTTAATACTTAGCCACTCTTAAATAAGTATCTAAATAAAAGGAAAGTCCTACAAAATAAGACTTTAAACATGACTAGAAAGTAGGTCAAATCAAATCAAATGCACAGATACTTTGAAGTATCAGTCTTGAAAGACTGAAAAAGGCCATTCTCTTTTAGAAGTGTAGGAATTCAGCAGGATTAAAGGAGGTTTGTCAAGTCTCATGCATTTGCACTTCACATTACAGAGACTTGGTGGAAAAGCGACGCAGGTAATTTATAACTTAGCTAATACAAGAATAGTATATAAATTCACTGGTTTGGTAGTTTGCCACTTTCTTAAAGGGCCCCCTTGAGAGTAACAGTGCTTTAACTCTTAGCTGTTACAGTGTATTCTCATCTTCCTCTGTCAATGCTTCAAACAATTGAAAGCAATTTCCCAATATACAGTAATATTTTAAAGTGGCTCTGTCTATATTCATTTGAAGAGACACTGGGGTTCCTTCTATCATCAGTATGTATAATACCTATGGCCTTTTGCCACTTAATTACACTTTTTACTACTTCATATAATTATTGCTGAAAGCAACTACTTTGTATAATTACCATTATTGTTGTTTTGCTTATGCGATGTTTTAAAAATCATAACCGAGATGGCAATGCAGGGGTAAAAACCCTGTCACTATGAAGGAAGTGAAGCTTCCTTTCAAAATTATTACGGCAGGAAGGAAAACAGAGTTAAAGCTTGAATATACATTAATCCTGGAATAATGGCAACTCAAGCCTGTAAGACTTTTGGAAGTGGATGAAAAAATAAAGGCAAGTTATTCTGACTGGTGTGAGATCTGCCTAACTGTGCCTTTGATTTGCATTTCTCTAATAATGAGCGGTGCTGAGCATCTTTTCATGTGTCTGCTGGTCATCTGTATGTCTCCTTTGAGAAATGTCTATTTAGGTCTTCTCCCACTTTTTGACTGGGTTGTTTGCTTTAGGATGTTGAGCTGCATGAGCTGTGTGTATATTTTGAAGACTAATTCCTAGCTGGTTACAGAGTTGCAAGTATTTTCTCCCATTCTGGGGGCTGTCTTTCTGTTGTCTGTGGTTTCCTTTGTTTGTGGAAAAGCTTTTGAGTTTAGTTAGGTCTCATGTGTTTCTTATTTCCATTATATAGGAGATGGATCAAAACAGATACTGCTGTGACTTACGTCAGTGTTGTTCTATGAGTGTTGTTCTATGTTTTCTTCTAAGAACTTCACAGAGTCTGGTCTTGCCTTTAGGTTTTTTAATTTGTTCAGAGTTATTTTTGTGTATGGTGTTAGCTGTTGTTCAGCTGCTCAGTCATGTCCGACTCTTTGTAACCCATGGGCTGGAGCAGCCAGGCTTCCCTGTCCTTCACTGTCTCCCAGAGTTTGTTCAGACTCGTGTCCATCGAGTCGGTGATGCCATCCAACCATCTCGTCCTCTGTCGTTCCCTCCTTCTCCTGCCTTCAATCGTTCCCAGCACCAGGGTCTTTTCAAATGAGTTGGCTCTTTGCATCAGGTGGCCAAAGTATTGGAGCTTCAGCATCAGTCCTTCCAAAGAATATTCAGGGTTGATTACCTTTAGGATTGACTGGTTTGATCTTGTAGTGAAAGGGACTCTCGAGAATCTACTCCAAAACCACAGTTCAAAAGCATCACTACTTTGGCGCTCAGCCTTCTTTATGGTCCAGCTCTCACATTTACACATGACTGTTTTCTTTTCTCAGCTCTTTGTAAACCTCCTCAGACAACCATTTTGCCTTTTTGCATTTCTTTTTCTTGGGAAAGGTTTTGATCACTACCTCCTGTACAATGTTACGAACCTCTGTCCACGGTTCTTCTAGCAATCTGTCAGATCTAATCCCTTGATTCTATTTGTCACTTCCACTGTATAATCATTGGGTTTCCCTGGTAGCTCACCTGTAAAGAATCCACCTGCAATGCAGAAGCCCCGAGTTTGATCCCTGGGTCAGGAAGATCCCCTGGAGAAGGGATAGGCTACCCACTCCAGTATTCTGGCCTGGAGAATTCCATGGACTGTACAGTTCATGGAGTTGCGAAGTTCGACATGACTGAGCAACTTTCACTTTTTCAATGTCTAATCTTAAGAGATTTGATTTAGGTCAGACCTGAATGGCCTAGTGGTTTTTCCCTATGTTCTTCAATTTGAGTCTGAATTTGGCAATAAGCAGTTCATGATCTGAGCCACAGTCAGGTCCCGGTCTTGTTTTTGCTGACTGTATAGAGTTTCTCCATCTTTCGCTGCAAAGAATATAATCAGTCTGATTTTGGTGCTGACCATTTGGTGATGTCCATGTGTATGGTGTTAGAGAATGTTCTGATTTCATTCTTTTAAATGTAGGTGTCCAGTTTTCCCAGCACCACTTAGTGAAGAGACTGTTTTTGCTCCATTGTATATTCTTGCCTCCTTTGTTGTAGGTTAATTGACCTTAAATGCATGGGTTTATTCTGGACTTCGTATCCTGTTCCATTGGTCTACATTTCTGTAGCTTGTAGTATAGTCTGAAGTCAGGAAGCCTGATTCCTCCAGCTTTTTTCTTTCTCAGGCTTGCTTTGGTTATTTGGAATCTTCTGTGTTTCCATACAAATTAAAAAATCTCTTGTTCTAGTTCTATGAAAATGCCATTAGTAATCTGATAGGGAGTCACCGAATCTGTAGATTAACCTGGGTGGTATATTTTAACATGTTCTTGGATTGGAAGCATCGATATTGTTATCCCTCTCCATCTGTTGCTGTTGTCTTTAAGTTCTTTCTTAACAGTTTTCAGAGTGCAGGCCTTTTGCCTCCTTCAGTTCAGTTGCTCAGTCGTGTCTGACTCTTAGCGACCCCATGAATCGCAGCATGCCAGGCCTCCCTGTCCATCACCAACTCCCGGAGTTCACTCAGACTCACGTCCATTGAGTCAGTGATGCCATCCAGCCATCTCATCCTCTGTCGTCCCCTTCTCCTCCTGCCCCCAATCCCTCCCAGCATCAGAGTCTTTTCCAATGAGTCAACTCTGCACGAGGTGTCCAAAGTATTGGAGCTTCAGCTTTAGCATCAGTCCTTCCAAGGAACACCCAGGACTGATCTCCCTTAGGATGGACTGGTTAGACCTACTTGCAGTCCAAGGGACTCTCAAGAGTATTCTCCAATGCCACAGTTCAAAAGCATCAATTCTTCGGCACTCAGCTTTCTTCGCGGTCCAACTCTCACATCCATACATGACCACTGGAAAAACCATAGCCTTGACTAGACGGACGTTTGTTGGCAAAGTAATGTCTCTGCTTTTCAATATGCTATTGTAGGTTGGTCATAACTTTCCTTCTAAGGAGTGAGTGAAAGTGAAGTTGCTCAGTCGTGTCTGACTCTTTGCAACCCCATGGACTGGAGCCTACCAGGCTCCTCCATCCATGAGATTTTCCAGGCAAGAATATTGGAGTGGGTTGCCATTTCCTTCTCCAGGAGATCTTCCCAACCCGGGATTGAACCCAGGTCTCCCACAATGCAAGCAGATGTTTATCCTCTGAGCCACCCCAAGGAGTAAGTGTCTTTTAATTTCATGGCTACAGTCACCATCTGCAGTGATTTTGGAGCCCAAAAAAATAAAGTCTGACACTGTTTCCCTATCTATTTGCCATGAAGTGATGGGACCAGATGCCATGATCTTCGTTTTGTGAATGTTGAGCTTTAAGCCAACTTTTTCACTCTCCTCTTTCACTTTCATCAAGAGGCTTTTTAGTTCCCCTTCACTTTCTGCCATAAGGGTAGTGTCATCTGCATATCTGAGGTTATTGTTATTTCTCCTGGCAATCTTGATTCCAGCTTGTGCTTCCTCCAGCCCAGCGTTTCTCAGGATGTACTGTGCATATAAGTTACATAAGCAGGGTGACAAAATACAGCCTTGATGTACTCCTTTTCCTATTTGGAACCAGTCTGTTGTTCCATGTCCAGTTCTAACTGTTGCTTCCTGACCTACATATAGGTTTCTCAAGAGGCAGGTCAGGTGGTCTGGTGTTCCCATCTCTTTCAGAATTTTCCAAGTTTATTGTGATCCACACAGTTGAAGGCTTTGGCATAGTCAATAAAGCAGAAATAGATGTTTTTCTGGAACTCTCTTGCTTTTTCGATGATCCAGCGGATGTTGGCAATTTGATCTCTGGTTCCTCTGCATTTTCTAAAACCAGCTTGAACATCTGGAAGTTCACAGTTCAGGTATTGCTGAAGTCTGGCTTGGAGAATTTTGAGCATTACTTTACTGGTGTGAGATGAGTGCAATTGTGCGGTAGTTTAAGCATTTTTTTGGCATTGCTTTCTTTGGGACTGGAATGTAAACTGACCTTTTCCAGTCCTGTGGCCACTGCTGAGTTTTCCAAATGTGCTGGCATATTGAGTGCAGCACTTTCAAGCATCATCTTTCATGATTTGAAAGAGCTCAACTAGAATTCCATCACCTCCACTGGCTTTGTTTGTAGTGATGCTTTCTAAGGCCCACTTGACCTCACATTCCAGGATGTCTGGCTCTAGGTGAGTGATCACACCATCGTGATTATCTTGGTCATGAAGATCTTTTCCGTACAGTTCTGTGTATTCTTGCCACCTCTTCTTAATATCTTCTGCTTCCATTAGGTCCATACCATTTCTGTCTTTTATTGAGCCCATGTTTGCATGAAATGTTCCCTTGGTATCTCTAACTTTCTTGAAGAGATCTCCAGTCTTCCCCATTCTGTTGTTTTCCTCTATTTCCTTGTATTGATCGCTGAGGAAGGCTTTCCTATCTCTCCTTGCTATTCTTTGGAACTCTGCATTCAAATGGCTATATCTTTCCTTTTGTCCTCTGCTTTTCGCTTCTCGTCTTTTCACAGCTGTTTGTAAGTCCTCCCCAGACAGCCATTTTGCTTTTTTGCATTTCATTTCCATGGGGATGGTCTTGATCCCTGTCTCCTGTACAATGTCACAAACCTCATTCCATAGTTCATCAGGCACTCTATCACATCTAGTCACTTAAATTTGCCTCCTTAGGTAGGTTTATTCCTAGGTATTTTATTCTTTTTGATTTGATGGTAAACAGGATTGTTTCTTTAACTGGAAATGCTTTACTGGTAATAATTTTTGAGCAAGGGGGTCCTATGTTTTCACTTTACCCTGGACCTTACACATTAGTAGCTGGTGCTGGCTCTGATCCTTGCTCACCAGATACATGTGCACACAGGCCCTAGGACTTACCTTTGCAGCCCTCATTTCCTCACACAGGAAGAGCGGATCCTAAAATTACTCCCCTCATGGGTGATTTTGAGGATTAAAAGAAGGACTCAATTAGTTCTAACTTGAGGGGGTGTCTTTACAACAGCTGGTTCAGAAAGCAGTCCATATATTTCAGAAGCATTTGCTATAGACCATCTCAGGTCAAAATTAACAATTATTGAAAACCCTCTAAAAGAGCTTTTTCTTATTTGGCCGTTAGCTATCAGTCTTTACTGTATCAGACATTAGAGCTGAGAAAACATTGAAACACACCACCATGCAAGCACACATTCCCTTCGCTGTCAGAGTGGGGATGTCACCTGGGTCAGGTCACTCTGAGAAACTCCTCTGTACACTCAAGACAGAATAAGAGTGAACAAGGCTACCAGTATCTTTGTATTATTCTGAAAACTGCTGTCTGCCTGGATTACCTAGAAGGTGATCCAAGAGACCGTCCCGCCGCCCTTCCCAATCGGGCCCTCAGATCCCACTCTGAAAACTGCTGAATGAAATCAGCCCACTCTGGCATGCAACAGGGTGGTAGATTCACACAAGAAACCAGCCTTTTGGTTCTGTAAGTGAAGGTCTAAGCTACTACTGTCTCATAAAACGGTGTAAGAACCATGACTGTGTTCCACACTCTTCTGAGGAAAATAGGCTCTGTGTTTGCCATTTGACAGTAATGATACAGATCAGCCTCTGGATAGGACTGTCTTGAGCAGACGAACATAGGAAGCTGAGAACAAGCGGTTTGCCTTTAACCTATGCCTGTGCTCAAACTGAATGAGTGTACTTTTCGTTGAGGAAGTTTTACCCTTAGAGATCGTTTTATCTAGAAACTCCATTCACCTGGCACACAGCTGTGAGGACCAGGAAGACAGCACAGTTTGTGCGCTAGAAGTTTAACTCTCGTCAGTGGAAGCACCCAGGCCTTTCCAAGCCTCCCCCCACCTATTTTTTGACAGGGCTTTAAAAACTTTGTAAATTGGCTTTATAGTCCACAGATAAATGTAAGCAGGTAAAATAACAATAACCAAAACAAAAACAAGGCTCTCCGGGCAAAGTTCATATATAAGCACATATCCTGAATAATGGGTAAGTCATCCTAACTTGAAACACAGTACCAACTCATATCAGTATCTTTCTACTACCACTGTGTGTCAGGCATAGGACTTCACTCTATGGAGAATGGGACAAATGAGCTCACACTGCTGGTCTCTGCAGTGTGGGGCTGACAGTCATGTAAACAAGCAGTGAGAAGCGGATCTGATAAACAGGAATGGCACTGGTAAAGATGTGTTGTCTGTGAATGATCACCTCTGGGATGAATTAGAGACAGTTTCAAAGAGAGTGAGTGCCTTTTGAGGTGTGTGTTGAATGAGAAGCCAGGGGGACAGGGATGATAGCTGGGGCAGAGTAGACTTCAACCAGGCTGCAGAAGGATTTGAAAAGTGTACTGAAAGCCTGCGGAGCATCTGCAAGCTCTGGGGGCCAATGATACATGGAGGTGAGGAGGCACAAAGAAGGACTTTGATGTCTTTCTGGTTTGTACAACTAAGTGGATGGGAGCAGGACGGGAGGCTGAGCTTGGACCTACAGATACTAGACTTGAGGTGTCTGTAGGCTAGCAGGAAGGGATATTTAGAGGTGCAAAAGGTAAGATGGAAACTGAAAGGTAACTGGCATTCAGAGTGCTGTACTAGAGCTAGCAACTACTTAAAAATTTCAAATTTGCTCAAGTAATGTAGAAAAATAATTTTAATGGACTCACTTCTCTCTTAAAGATGGTGGGTAAATGAATGAACACTTGATCGTTGGGGCTTTTCATCCAGCTCACCTACGTAACATGTGAAGATGCACTAGTGTAGGATTAACTTGCTCTTTTCTTATTTAGACCTAAGAACAAGCTGTATCTGATTAAGTCCAGAGGTAACATATGCAGCCTGTAGTGTAAAATGAAAATCTCTGCATAAGACAATCCACCCAAAGCTATATATAGATGAATGAATCAAACAGTTCTGTTAAAATTGTACTTTTTTTTCCCCTTTCTCCGTTCTGTAATATAAGATCAGCTGCATTCCTGACTTAAGGGAGATCCTCGGAGTACTATTAGTAACCCAAAATCCAAAACAAAACCGGGCAGCAACATCAGAATTTGGCCTGAATTGCTAAAAGCTGGTAAAATCCGGAAGGTATTTGAAAAGCTAACCCAGATTAGTGGGGAGGAGGGAGACTCTAGAAGCAGTCCTCACTTTCTGCTATAACTGCATATCCTACAGTTGCTTAGACTAGGAGCAAGTATCTAGTTATTCTGAAGCTGTCTGTGTCATTTAAAACTACTGCTGGTTGTCACATTTTCCAGGGATCTTACTTACTGGTGGTGGTTTAGTTGCTAACTTGTGTCCAACTCTTGGGACACCATAGACTGTAGCCTCTTAGTTCTTCTTAATCTAATTAAGAGGCAGGCTAACATTCTGAAATAGTCACTATTTTAAAAAAGACCATCAGACTCCTTGGAAGGAGCCAGTCATGTGGCTTGCTTCAAACTGGTGACAGTACTGACCTCCGCCAGAAGTCTCATTTCCTCTGACAGCAACAGTTCAAAGCAAAGCTTATTTTATAAGCTTCACTGTGAAATGTATTAATATCTACTCTAGCAGAGGGGGTGGTAATTTAATAGTAAATGCCTAACAACGTGCTGACTAAGGAAGCTACCTACCGTGGAACCTGGGCTAGAGGCTTGTGAGACTTGAAACCATCTGCCACTGTCTGGCAGGTCAAGTCCCAGCTATGAAGTCTGACTCCAGATATTCACACACCATTAGGTATATCTAGGACCCTGTCCCTCTCATTAAAGTGAGAGTGTGCGGGGTCTGAACTCCATTCGGACACCTAGCAGCTTTGAGGCTAGAAGCAAATCATGCTTTACCTTTAAACCACCAGAGACAGTAAACTTCAAAACATAATGTAAACTATAAATATTATTAAGAGTTAACTTTATGACTACTAATCAACTAAACATATTTTAAAAGGTTTTCTACTAGTGTTTGTTGAAATCAGTGTAAGGATTTAAAGATAATATAAACTATGCCATGTAAATTAGTATAAATGTAAACATGTACATTACTGTCTAGTTTGCATTACTGAAACAGAAAACCTAGGAAAGCATGCAGATATATTGCGGTAGGCTAAGACACAGTACTATCTAGAAAGATGAACCCTAGAGCAGAACCTGAAGCCTCTGACAGACTAAAATGCACAACATTTTACACCAGTGCACACTAGAAACCGCATGGACCAGTAGAAACCACGACATGTGCACATTAGAAATACCCTGGAATTTGTCGCCTGCAGAGAGAGGGCTTGTGAGTCTCTCCTCCTCCTCCTCCTATCACAGTGCAACAGGAAAATGGAAAAACCTGGTACATACTCATCATGCACAATGTGGGGCCGTCCCTTGTCAAGGCCTCTTCCTTGATGACGTTGATGAGCTCAAAAGTACTGCTGATGGGGCGTCCGGGTTGGGCCACTTGGGGCC
>NW_017203890.1:0-5853 GCF_001704415.2 Capra hircus | reverse complement strand
CTCAGTGCTGACATGGATCTGGGGTACTTCTGGAGTCTCCCCAGGGGAGTCAGTCCTCGTTCTCGAGTGGGGTCATGCACGTGCCTTTCCTCCCGAGCTGTAGCAGCAGTGTCACGCTTCCCTTCGCGTGGATCAAGGGATCTGTGGCTTTCCTTGAGGCTTTCACGAGGCTTTCCCACGAGGCTTTCCCACAGGGCTGTCCCACGTGCCACCGTGGTGGTGTGAGTCGATCCTCGGCTTGAAAGTCGAGGCAGTGCAGGGGAAACAGGTTTCCCTGGAATGGACTGAGATATCTGGGGACTCTGGGAATGGTGGCACGACCCTGGAGTCTCTCGCCTTTCCGTGGAGAGCGCCTCCTCTTGAGATGCGACGGGAACGCCGGGAATTCTTTCCCGACCACGCAGGGAAAGGATCCCTCGTCTCGAGCTAGGAGGCGAAAACGGGGCTCCTCAGGATGTGGGCGGACTCTCGTGCTTCCACTTGAGTGGAGCCGGGTATGTCGGGGAACTATTTGAGTTGCAGCAAGGGTGTGAAGTACCCTTTGGAAGTTCCAGATGTTAGATGTGATTAGCCTCGACACCTCAGCGGAAATGAGCCTCATCTCGCCTGGAGGGGAGAACCTCCTGGATTTTCTCAAGTTGTGGCAGGTGCTCTCGACTTACGACGGGGACCTCAGGGACCCGCTCTGGTGGCCTCAGGAAAGCCAGTCCCATGCGAGTTGCTCGGGGGCTCTCGGGATTCTCTCCCGTCGATGCCGGTGCCTAAGACCTTGTGTGGAGTGGTGCTGGAACCTGAGGATTCCTCTCCAGTGCGACATGGATCTTGGGGTTCTTCTGGAGTCTCCCCAGGGGAGTCAGTCCTCGTCTCGAGTGGGGCATGCAACTGCGCTTTCCTCCGAGCTGTAGCAGCAGTGTCGCTCTTCCCTTCGAGTGGATCAGGGGATCTGGGCTTTCGCTCGAGACTTTCCCACGAGTCTTTCCCACGAGGCTTTCCAACGAGGCTTTCCCACGAGGCTTTCCCACAGGGCTGGCCCACGTGCCACCGTGGTGTGAGTCGATCCTCGGCTTGAAAGTCGAGGCAGTGAGGGAAAACAGGTTTCCCTGGAATGGACTGAGACATCTGGGGGACTCTGGGAATGGAGGCACGACCCTGGAGTTCCTCTCGCCTTTCCTGTGGAGAGTGCCTCCTCTTGAGATGCGATGGGAACGCCTGGAATTCTTTCCCGAACACGCAGGGAAAGGATCCCTTCTCTCGAGCTAGGAGGCGGAAACGGGGCTCCTCTGGATGTGGGCGGGACTCTCGTGCTTCCTCTCCCGTGGAGACGGGTAGGTCGGGGAACTTCTTGAGTTGCAGCAAGGGTGTGAAGGACCCTTTGGAAGTTCCAGGGGTAAGGTGTAATTAGCCTCGAGACGCCTCAGGCACAAATGGGCCTCATCTGGCCTAGAGGGGAGAACCTCCTGGATTTTCTCGAGTTGCAGGCAGGTGCTCTCGACTTACGACGGGGACCTCAGGAACCCGCTCTGTTGGCCTCAGGATAGGCCAGTCCCCATGCGAGATGCTCGGGGGCCTCTCGGGATTCCTCTCCCGTCGAAGCCGGGGCCTAAGACCTTGTGTGGAATCGGTGCCGGAACCTGAGTATTCCTCTCCAGTGCTGACATGGATCTTGGGGTACTTCTGGAGTCTCCCCAGGGCAGTCAGTCCTCGTCTCGAGTGGGGGCATGCAGGTGCGCTTTCCTCCCGAGCTGTAACAGCAGTGTCGCGCTTCCCTTGGCGTGGATCAAGGGATCTGGGGCTTTCCCTCGAGGCTTTCCCACGAGGTTTTCCCACGAGGCTTTCCCACAGGGCTGTCCCACGTGCCACCTTGGTGTGCGTCGATCCTCGACTTGAAAGTCGAGGCAGTGCAGGGAAAACAGTTTCCCTGGAATGGACTGAGACTTCTGCAGGACTCTGGGAATATTGACATGACACTGGAGTTCGTCTCGACTTTCCTGTGGAGAGCGCCTCCTCTTGAGATGCGAGCGGGAACGCCGGGAATTTTTTCCGACCAGGCAGGGAAAGGATTCCTCCTCTCGAGCTAGGAGGCGGAAACGGGTCTCCGCTGGATGTGGGCGGGACTCTCGTGCTTCCTCTCGAGTGGAGACCGGTTTTTTCGAGGAACTTCTTGAGTTGCAGTAAGGGTGTGAAGGACCCTTTGGAAGTTCCAGAGTTTAGGTGTGATTAGCCTCAGGACGCCTCAGCGGAAATGGGCCTCATCTCGCCTGGAGGGCAGAACCTCCTGGATTTTCTCGAGTTGCGGCAGGTGCTCTCGACTTACGACGGGAACCTCAGGGACCCGCTGTGGTGGCCGTCAGGAAAGGCCAGTCCCCATGCGAGTTGCTCGAGGCCCTCTCGGGATTCCTCTCCCGTCGATGCAGGGGCCTAAGATCTTGTGTGGAGTCGGTGCCGGAACCTGAGGATTCCTCTCCAGTGCTGACATGGATCTTGGGGTACTTCTGGAGTCTCCCCAGGGGAGTCAGTCCTCGTCTCGAGTGGGGGCATGCACGTGCACTTTCCTACCGAGCTGTAGCAGCAGTGTCGCGCTTCCCTTCGTGTGGATCAAGGGATCTGTGGCTTTCCATCAAGGCTTTCCCACGAGGCTTTCCCACAGTGCTGTCCCACGTGCCACCGTGGTGTGAGTCCAACCCCGGCTAGAAAGTCGGGACAGTGCAGGGAAAACAGGTTTCCCTGGAATGGACTGAGACATCTGGGGGACTCTGGGAATGGTGGCACAACCCTGGAGTTCCTCTCAACATTCCTGTGGAGAGCGCCTCCTCTTGAGATGCGAAGGGAACGCCGGGAATTCTTTCCCGACCACGCAGGGAAAGGATCCCTACTCTCGAGCTAGGAGGCGGAAACGGGTCTCTGCTGGATGTGGGCGGGAATCTCGTGCTTCCTCTCGAGTCGAGACCGATTTGTCGAGGAACTTCTTGAGTTGCAGTAAAGGAGTGAAAGACCCTTTGGAAGTTCCAGATGTTAGATGCGATTAGCCTCCAGACGCCTCAGCGGAAATGGGCCTCATCTCGCCTGGAGGGGAGAACCTCCTGGATTTTCTCGAGTTGCGGCAGGTGCTCTCGACTTACGACTGGGACCTCAGGGACCCGCTCTGGTGGCCTCAGGAAAGGCCAGTCCCCATGCGAGATGCTCGGGGGCCTCTCGGGATTCCTCTCCCGTCGAAGCCGGGGCCTAAGACCTTGTGTGGAATCGGTGCCGGAACCTGAGGATTCCTCTCCAGTGCTGACATGGATCTTGGGGTACTTCTGGAGTCTCCCCAGGGGAGTCAGTCCTCGTCTCGAGTGGGGGCATGCAAGTGCGCTTTCCTCCCGAGCTGTAGCAGCAGTGTCACGCTTCCCTTCGCGTGGATCAAGGGATCAGGGGCTTTCCCTCGAGGCTTTCCCATGAGGCTTTCCCACGAGGCTTTCCCACAGGGCTGTCCCACGTGCCACCGTGGTGTGAGTCGATCCTCGGCTTGAAAGTCGAGGCAGTGTAGGGAAAACAGGTTTCCCTGGAATGGACTGAGACATCTGGGGGACTCTGGGGAATGTGGCACGACCCTGGAGTTCCTCTCGCCTTTCCTGTGGAGAGCGCCTCCAATTGAGATGCGACGGGAAGGCCGGGAATTCTTTCCCGACCACGCAGGGAAAGGAAGCCTCCTCTCGAGCTAGGAGGCGGAAACGGGGCTCCTCTGGTTGTGGGCGGGACTCTCGTGCTTCCTCTCGAGTGGAGTCGGGTATGTCGGGGAACTTCTTGAGTTGCAGCAAGGGTGTGAAGGACCCTTTGGAAGTTCCAGAGTTTAGGTGTGATTAGCCTCAAGACGCCTCAGTGGAAATGGGCCTCATCTCGAATGGAGGGGAGAACCTCCTGGATTTTCTCGAGTTGCGGCAGGTGCTCTCGACTTACGACGGGGACATCAGGGACCCGCTCTGGTGGCCTCAGGAAAGGCCAGTCCCCTTGCGAGTTGCTCGGGGACCTCTCGGGTTTCTGCTCCCGTCGATGCTGGGGCCTAAAACCTTGTGTGGAGTCAGTGCCGGAACCTGAGGATTCCTCTGCCAGTGCTGACATGGTCCTTGGGGTACTTCTGGAGTCTCCCCAGGGGAGTCAGTCCTCGTCTCGAGTGGGGACATGCACGTGCCATTTCCTTCCGAGCTGTAGCAGCATTGTCGCACTTCCCTTCGCGTGGATCAAGGAATCTGTGGCTTTCCCTCGAGGCTTTCCCACGAGGCTTTCCCACAGGGCTGTCCCACGTGCCACTGTGGTGAGAGTCGATCCTTGGATTGAAAGTCGAGGCACTGCAGGGAAAACAGGTTTCCCTGGAATGGACTGAGACATGTGGGGGACTCTGGGAATGGTGGCACAACCCTGGAGTTCCTCTCGCCTTTCCTGTGGAGAGCGCCTCCTCTTGAAATGCGACAGGAATGCTGGGAATTCTTTTCCCGACCACGCAGGGAAAGGATCCCTCACTCTCGAGCTAGGAGGCGGAAACGGGTCTCTGCTGGATGTGGGCGGGAATCTCGTGCTTCCTCTCGAGTTTTTGTCGAGGAACTTCTTGAGTTGCAGTAAAGGAGTGAATGACCCTTTGGAAGTTCCAGATGTTAGATGTGATTAGCCTCCAGACGCCTCAGTGGAAATGGGCCTCATCTCGCCTGGAGGGGAGAACCTTCTGGATTTTCTCGAGTTGCGGCAGGTGCTCTCGACTTACGACTGGGACCTCAGGGACCCGCTCTGGTGGCCTCAGGAAAGGCCAGTCCCCATGCGAGATGCTCGGGGGCCTCTCGGGATTCCTCTCCCGTCGAAGCCGGGGCCTAAGACCTTGTGTGGAATCGGTGCCGGAACCTGAGTATTCCTCTCCAGTGCTGACATGGATCTTGGGGTACTTCTGGAGTCTCCCCAGGGAGTCAGTCCTCGTCTCGAGTGGGGGCATGCAGGTGCGCTTTCCTCCCGAGCTGTAACAGCAGTGTCGCGCTTCCCTTGGCGTGGATCAAGGGATCTGGGGCTTTCCCTCGAGGCTTTCCCACGAGGTTTTCCCACGAGGCTTTCCCACAGGGCTGTCCCACGTGCACCTTGGTGTGCGTCGATCCTCGACTTGAAAGTCGAGGCAGTGCAGGGAAAACAGTTTCCCTGGAATGGACTGAGACTTCTGCAGGACTCTGGGAATATTGACATGACACTGGAGTTCGTCTCGACTTTCCTGTGGAGAGCGCCTCCTCTTGAGATGCGACGGAACGCGGGAAATTTTTTCCGACCACGCAGGGAAAGGATCCTCCTCTCGAGCTAGGAGGCGGAAACGGGTCTCCGCTGGATGTGGGCGGGACTCTCGTCTTCCTCTCGAGTGGAGACCGGTTTTTCGAGGAACTTCTTGAGTTGCAGTAAGGGTGTGAAGGACCTTTGGAAGTTCCAGAGTTTAGGTGTGATTAGCCTCAGGACGCCTCAGCGGAAATGGGCCTCATCTCGCCTGGGGCAGAACCTCCTGGATTTTCTCGAGTTGCGGCAGGTGCTCTCGACTTACGACGGGAACCTCAGGGACCCGCTGTGGTGGCGTCAGGAAAGGCCAGTCCCCATGCGAGTTGCTCGAGGCCTCTCTCGGGATTCCTCTCCGTCGATGCAGGGGCCTAAGACTTGTGTGGAGTCGGTGCGGAACCTGAGGATTCCTCTCCAGTGCTGACATGGATCTTGGGGTACTTCTGGAGTCTCCCCAGGGGAGTCAGTCCTCGTCTCGAGTGGGGGCATGCACGTGCACTTTCCTACCGAGCTGTAGCAGCAGTGTCGCGCTTCCCTTCGTGTGGATCAAGGGATCTGTGGCTTTCCATCAAGGCTTTT
>NW_017203889.1:0-5853 GCF_001704415.2 Capra hircus | reverse complement strand
CTCCCGAGGAGGCTCGCTACACTGCTGGCTGTGCTCTCGCCTATCAGGCGGGCGCGCAGGGCTCCTCCAGCAGGTCTTGCCTCAGGGGCTGCTTCCCCTGAGTTGGGCTGTGGGCGGGAACCCAGACACGCAGGATCAGGCCCCAACCACCTGCACATGTCTCTGCTGGGGAGGAGAGTGCTAGGGAACCTACGTCTCTCACACACTTTCTAGGCACCCACGGAGTCAGCCTCTGGGAGTGTGGGGATGAAAAACCCAGCCAGGGGCCCTTGGAACCTGGTGCTCTCCGTGCGGAGCTTTGTCTGGGCGGCCAAGGGAACCGCTGAAGGAGCCCTGCTGTTGCCCTTCGCTTCCCTCTGACAGAGCTTTCACTGCTGGAGCCCTTGGCAGTGTGCAACCCACCAGCCCCTAAGCCTCCTCAAGGACGCTTGGACCTAAGTGCAAAGGCAAGGCAGGGGTAGAGCTGAAGCCAGGAAGGCGCCAGTGGCGTTTCCGAGCCTCACACAGCCTGCTCCTTCCTGGGGAGGGAGCCTAAAGCAAGGCAAGTCTGCGCAAGGCTCGCCTATGGCAGAGCATCTTGGTGCCAGGAACTCTGCCAGATCGGGCCTCTGAACAGAGCTAGAGATCTGCCGTACTGGAGTCGCACTTAGCTTCGTGCAAGCAGGGATTTCAGCTTGACGGGGACTTGCTGCCTCCTCTTCCCCCGAGGAGGCTCGCTTCCCTGCTGGCTGTGCACTCGCCTATCAGGCGGGGGCGCAGGGCTCCTCCAGCAGGTCTTGCCTCAGGGGCTGCTTCCCCTGAGTTGGGGCTGTGGGCAGGAACCCAGACACGCAGGATCAGGCCCCAAACACCTGCACATGTCTCTGCTGGGGAGGAGAGTGCTAGGGAACCTACGTCTGTCATACACTTTCTGGGCACCCAAGGAATCAGCCTCCGTGTGTGCGGGGCTGAAAACCCAGCCAGGGGCCCTGGAGCCTGGTGCTCTCCGTGTGGCGCTGAATCTGGGCGGCCAAGCAACCGCTGGAGGAGCCCTGCAGTTGCCCTTCCCTTCCCTCTGACAGAATTCTCACTGCTGGAGCCCTTGGCAGTGTGCAACCCACCAGCCCCTAAGCTCTCCTTAAGGAGGACTGGGACCTAAGTGCAAAGGCAAGGCAGGATTGGAGCTGAGGCAAGAAAGGCGCCAGTGGCGACTCCCAGGCTCCTGCTGCCTGCTCCTTCCTGGGAGGCAGCCTAAAAGCAAGGCAAGTCTGGGCAAGGCCCCCGGCAGAGCAGCCTCGCGCCAGGAACTCTGCCAGATCGGGCTCTGAGCAGAGCTAGAGCCGTACTGGAGCACTTAGCTCCGTGCAAGCAGGGCTTTCTTGACGGGGCTGCCCTCCTCCCGAGGAGGCTCGCTTCCCTGCTGGCTGTGCTCTCGCCTATCAGGCGGGGCGCAGGGCTCCTCCAGCAGGTCTTGCCTCAGGGGCTGCTTCCCCTGAGTTGGGCTGTGGGCAGGAACCCAGACACGCAGGATCAGGCCCCAACCACCTGCACATGTCTCTGCTGGGGAGGAGAGTGCTAGGGAACCTACGTCTCTCACACACTTTCTAGGCACCCACGGATCAGCCTCGTGTGGGGATGAAAACCCAGCCAGGGGCCCTTGGAACCTGGTGCTCTCCGTGCGGAGCTTGTCTGGCGGCCAAGGAACCGCTGAAGGAGCCCTGCTGTTGCCCTTCGCTTCCCTCTGACAGAGCTCTCACTGCTGGAGCCCTTGGCAGTGTGCAACCCACCAGCCCCTAAGCCCTCCTCAAGGACGCTTGGGACCTAAGTGCAAAGGCAAGGCAGGGTAGAGCTGAAGCCAGGAAGGCGCCAGTGGCGTTCCGAGGCTCACACAGCCTGCTCCTTCCTGGGGAGGAGCCTTAAAGCAAGGCAAGTCTGCGCAAGGCTCGCCTATGGCAGAGCATCTGGTGCCAGGAACTCTGCCAGATCGGGCCTCTGAACAGAGCTAGAGATCTGCCGTACTGGAGCGCACTTAGCTTCGTGCAAGCAGGGATTTCAGCTTGACGGGGCTTGCTGCCTCCTCTTCCCCGAGGAGGCTCGCTTCCCTGCTGGCTGTGCACTCGCCTATCAGGCGGGGGCGCAGGGCTCCTCCAGCAGGTCTTGCCTCAGGGGCTGCTTCCCCTGAGTTGGGGCTGTGGGCAGGAACCCAGACACGCAGGATCAGGCCCCAACACCTGCACATGTCTCTGCTGGGGAGGAGAGTGCTAGGGAACCTACGTCTGTCATACACTTTCTGGGCACCCAAGGAATCAGCCTCCGTGTGTGCGGGGCTGAAAACCCCAGCCAGGGGCCCTGGGAGCCTGGTGCTCTCCGTGTGGCGCTGAATCTGGGCGGCCAAGCAACCGCTGGAGGAGCCCTGCAGTTGCCCTTCCCTTCCCTCTGACAGATTCTCACTGCTGGAGCCCTTGGCAGTGTGCAACCCACCAGCCCCTAAGCCTCCTTAAGGAGGACTGGGACCTAAGTGCAAAGGCAAGGCAGGATTGGAGCTGAGGCAAGAAAGGCGCCAGTGGCGACTCCCAGGCTCCTGCTGCCTGCTCCTTCCTGGGAGGCAGCCTAAAAGCAAGGCAAGTCTGGGCAAGGCTAGCCCCGGCAGAGCAGCCTCGCGCCAGGAACTCTGCCAGATCGGGGCTCTGAGCAGAGCTAGAGCTCTGCCGTACTGGAGGCGCACTTAGCTCCGTGCAAGCAGGGCTTTCAACTTGACGGGGCTGCTGCCTCCTCTTCCCCCGAGGAGGCTCGCTTCCCTGCTGGCTGTGCACTCGCCTATCAGGCGGGGGCGCAGGGCTCCTCCAGCAGGTCTTGCCTCAGGGGCTGCTTCCCCTGAGTTGGGGCTGTGGGCAGGAACCCAGACACGCAGGATCAGGCCCCAAACACCTGCACATGTCTCTGCTGGGGAGGAGAGTGCTAGGGAACCTACGTCTGTCATACACTTTCTGGGCACCCAAGGAATCAGCCTCCGTGTGTGCGGGGCTGAAAACCCCAGCCAGGGGCCCTGGGAGCCTGGTGCTCTCCGTGCGGCGCTGATCTGGGCGGCCAAGCAACCGCTGGAGGAGCCCTGCAGTTGCCCTTCCCTTCCCTCTGACAGATTCTCACTGCTGGAGCCCTTGGCAGTGTGCAACCCACCAGCCCCTAAGCCTCCTTAAGGAGGACTGGGACCTAAGTGCAAAGGCAAGGCAGGATTGGAGCTGAGGCAAGAAGGCGCCAGTGGCGACTCCCAGGCTCCTGCTGCCTGCTCCTTCCTGGGAGGCAGCCTAAAAGCAAGGCAAGTCTGGCAAGGCTAGCCCCCGGCAGAGCAGCCTCGCGCCAGGAACTCTGCCAGATCGGGCTCTGAGCAGAGCTAGAGCTCTGCCGTACTGGAGGCGCACTTAGCTCCGTGCAAGCAGGGCTTTCCTCTTGACGGGCTGGGCTGCCTCCTCTTCCCCGAGGAGGCTCGCTTCCCTGCTGGCTGTGCACTCGCCTATCAGGCGGGGGGCGCAGGGCTCCTCCAGCAGGTCTTGCCTCAGGGGCTGCTTCCCCTGAGTTGGGGCTGTGGGCAGGAACCCAGACACGCAGGATCAGGCCCCAACCACCTGCACATGTCTCTGCTGGGGAGGAGAGTGCTAGGGAACCTACGTCTCTCACACACTTTCTAGGCACCCAGGATCAGCCTCTGGGAGGGGATGCAAAACCCAGCCAGGGGCCCTGGGAACCTGGTGCTCTCCGTGCGGCGCTTTGTCTGGGCGGCCAAGGAACCGCTGAGGAGCCCTGCAGTTGCCCTTCCTTCCCTCTGACAGAGCTTTCACTGCTGGAGCCCTTGGCAGTGTGCAACCCACCAGCCCCTAAGCCCTCCTCAAGGACGCTTGGGACCTAAGTGCAAAGGCAAGGCAGGGTAGAGCTGAGCAGGAAGGCGCCAGTGGCGTTTCCAGCCTCACACAGCCTGCTCCTTCCTGGGGAGGGAGCCTTAAAGCAAGGCAAGTCTGCGCAAGGCTCGCCTATGGCAGAGCAGCCAGGAACTCTGCCAGATCGGGCCTCTGAACAGAGCTAGAGATCTGCCGTACTGGAGCGCACTTAGCTTCGTGCAAGCAGGGATTTCAGCTTGACGGGGCTTGCTGCCTCCTCTTCCCCCGAGGAGGCTCGCTTCCCTGCTGGCTGTGCACTCGCCTATCAGGCGGGGGCGCAGGGCTCCTCCAGCAGGTCTTGCCTCAGGGGCTGCTTCCCCTGAGTTGGGGCTGTGGGCAGGAACCCAGACACGCAGGATCAGGCCCCAAACACCTGCACATGTCTCTGCTGGGGAGGAGAGTGCTAGGGAACCTACGTCTGTCATACACTTTCTGGGCACCCAAGGAATCAGCCTCCGTGTGTGCGGGGCTGAAAACCCCAGCCAGGGGCCCTGGGAGCCTGGTGCTCTCCGTGTGGCGCTGAATCTGGGCGGCCAAGCAACCGCTGGAGGAGCCCTGCAGTTGCCCTTCCCTTCCCTCTGACAGAATTCTCACTGCTGGAGCCCTTGGCAGTGTGCAACCCACCAGCCCCTAAGCCTCTCCTTAAGGAGGACTGGGACCTAAGTGCAAAGGCAAGGCAGGATTGGAGCTGAGGCAAGAAAGGCGCCAGTGGCGACTCCCAGGCTCCTGCTGCCTGCTCCTTCCTGGAGAGGCAGCCTAAAAGCAAGGCAAGTCTGGGCAAGGCTAGCCCCCGGCAGAGCAGCCTCGCGCCAGGAACTCTGCCAGATCGGGGCTCTGAGCAGAGCTAGAGCTCTGCCGTACTGGAGGCGCACTTAGCTCCGTGCAAGCAGGGCTTTCAACTTGACGGGCTGGGCTGCCTCCTCTTCCCCCGAGGAGGCTCGCTTCCCTGCTGGCTGTGCACTCGCCTATCAGGCGGGGCGCAGGGCTCCTCCAGCAGGTCTTGCCTCAGGGGCTGCTTCCCCTGAGTTGGGGCTGTGGGCAGGAACCCAGACACGCAGGATCAGGCCCCAACACCTGCACATGTCTCTGCTGGGGAGGAGAGTGCTAGGGAACCTACGTCTGTCATACACTTTCTGGGCACCCAAGGAATCAGCCTCCGTGTGCGGGGCTGAAAACCCCAGCCAGGGGCCCTGGGAGCCTGGTGCTCTCGTGCGGCGCTGATTCTAGGCGGCCTAGAAACCGCTGGAGGAGCCCTGCAGTTGCCCTTCCCTTCCCTCTGACAGAGTTCTCACTGCTGAGCCCTTGGCAGTGTGCAACCCACCACCCCCTAAGCCCCCCAAGGAGGCCTGGACCTAAGTGCAAAGGCAAGGCAGGATTGGAGCTGAGGCAAGAAGGCCAGTGGCGTCTCCCAGGCTCCTGCTCCTTCCTGGGGAGGCAGCCTAAAAGCAAGGCAAGTCTGGGCAAGGCTAGCCCCCGGCAGAGCAGCCTCGCGCCAGGAACTCTGCCAGATCGGGGCTCTGAGCAGAGCTAGAGCTCTGCCGTACTGGAGGCGCACTTAGCTCCGTGCAAGCAGGGCTTTCCTCTTGACGGGGCTCGGCTGCCTCCTCTTCCCGAGGAGGCTCGCTACCTGCTGGCTGTGCTCTCGCCTATCAGGCGGGCGCGCAGGGCTCCTCCAGCAGGTCTTGCCTCAGGGGCTGCTTCCCCTGAGTTGGGCTGTGGGCGGGAACCCAGACACGCAGGATCAGGCCCCAACCACCTGCACATGTCTCTGCTGGGGAGGAGAGTGGCGGGGAACCTACGTCTGTCACACACTTTCTAGGCACCCATGGAGTCAGCCTCTGGGTGTTCGGGGCTGCAAAACCCAGCCAGGGGCCCTTGGAACCTGGTGCTCTCCGTGTGGCGCTGAGTCTGGGCGGCCAAGCAACCGCTGAAGGAGCCCTGC
>NW_017203888.1:0-5855 GCF_001704415.2 Capra hircus | reverse complement strand
CAGTGTCACGCTTCCTTCGCGTGGATCAATGGGATCTGTGGCTTTCCCTCGAGGCTTTCTCAGGAGACTTTCCCACGAGGCTTTCCCACAGGGCTGTCCCACATGCCACCGTGGTGTGAGTCGATCCTCAGCTTGAAAGTCGAGCAGTGCCTGGGAAAAAGGTTTCCCTGGAATGGACTGAGACATCCAGGGGACTCTGGGAATGGGCGTGATACTGGAGTTCCTCTCGCCTTTCCTGTGGAGAGCGCCTACGCTTGAGATGAGACGGGAACGCTAGGAATACTTTCCCGACCACGCAGGGAAAGGATCCCTCCTCCTCGAGCTAGCAGGCGGAAACGGGGCCACTCTGGATATGGGCGGGACCCTTGGGATCCTCTTGAGTAGAGACGGGTATGTCAGGGGAACTTCTATGAGTTGCAGGCCAAGGGTGTGAAGGACCCTTTGGAAGTTCCAGAGTTTAAGTGTGATTACCCCCTTGTTGGCCTCAGCGGAAATGGGCCTCATCTCGCCTGGATTGGGGAACCTCCTGGATTTTCTCGAGTTGCGGCAGGTGCTCTGGACTTACGATGGGGACCTCAGGGACCCACCCTGGTGCCCTCAGGAAAGGCCAGTCCCCATGGGAATTGCTCTGGGGCCTCTCGGGATTCCTCTCCCGTAGATTCCGGGGTCTAGACCTTGTGTGGAGTCCGTGCCGGAACCTGAGCATTCCTCTCCAGTGCTGACATGGATCTTGGGGTACTTCTGGAGTCTCCCCAGGGGAGTCAGTCCTCATCTCGAGTGGGGCCATGCACGTGCGATTTCCTCCCGATCTGTAGCAGCAGTGTCATGCTTCTCTTCGCGTGGATCAAGGGATCTGTGTCTTTCCCTCGATGCTTTCCCACGAGGCTTTCCCACAGAGCTGTCCCACGTGCCACCGTTTTGTGAGTCGATCCTCGGCTTGAAAGTCGAGGCAGTGCAGGGAAAACAGGTTTCCCTGGAATGGACTGAGACATCTGGGGGACTCTGGGAATGGTGGCACGACCCTGGAGTTTCTTTGGCCTTTCCTGTGCAGAGCGCCTCTTCTTGAGATACGACGGTAATGCGGGAATTCTTTCCCGACCACGCAGGGAAAGGATCCCTCCTCTCGGTCTAGGAGGTGGAAACGGGGCTCCTCTGGATACGGGCGGAACTCTCGTGCTTCCTATCGAGTGGAGACGGGTATGTCGGGGAACTTCTTGAGTTGCAGCAAGGGTGTGAAGGACCCTTTGGAAGTTCCAGATGTTAGATGTGATTAGCCTCGAGACGCCTCAGCAGAAATGGGCCTCATCTCGCCTGGAGGGGAGAACCTCCTGGATTTTCTCGAGTTGCGGCAGGTGCTCTCAACTTACGACGGGGACCTCAGGGACCCGCTCTGGTGGCCTCAGGAAAGGCCAGTCCCCATGCGAGTTGCTCGGGGGCCTCTCAGGATTCCTCTCCCGTCGATGCCAGGGCCTAAGATCTTGTGTGGAGTCGGTGCCGGAACCTGAGGATTCCTCTCCAGTGCTGACATGGATCTTGGGGTACTTCTGGAGTCTCCCCAGGGCAGTCAGTCCTCTACTCGAGTGGGGGCATACACGTGCGCTTTCCTCCCGAGCTGTAGCAGCAGTGTCACGCTTCCTTCGCGTGTATCAACTGATCTGTGGCTTTCCCTCGAGGCTTTCGCAAGAGGCTTTCCCACGAGGCTTTCCCACAGGGCTGTCCCACGTGCCACTGTGGTGTGAGTCGATCCTCGGCTTGAAAGTCGAGGCAGTGCAGGGAATACAGGTTTCCCTGGAATGGACTGAGACATCTGGGGGACTCTGGGAATGGGGGCACGACTCTGGAGTTCCTCTCGTTTTTCCTCTGGAGAGCGCCTCCTCTTGATGTGGGACGGGAATGCCGCGAATTCTTTCCCGACCACGCAGGGAAAGGATCAAACCTCTCGAGCAATGAGGAGGAAACGTGGCTCCTCTGGATGTGGGCGGGACTTTCCTGCTTCCTCTCGAGTGGAGACGGGTATGTCGGGGAACTTCTTGAGTTGCAGCAAGGGTGTGAAGGACCCTTTGGAAGTTCCATAGGTTAGGTTTGATTAGCCTCGAGACGTCTCAGTGGAAATGGGCCTCATCTCGCCTGGAGGGGAGAACCTCCTGGATTTTCTCGAGTTGCGACAGGTGCTCTCGACTTACGACGGGGACCTCAGGGACCCGCTCTGGTGGCCTCAGAAAAGGCCAGTCCCCATGCGAGTTGCACGGGTGCCTCTCGGGTTTCCTCTCCCGTCGATGCCGGGGCCTAAGACCTTGTGTGGCTTCGGTGCCGGAATCTGAGGATTCCTCTTCAGTGCTGACATGCTTCTTGGGGTACTTCTGGAGTCTCCCCAGGGGAGTCAGTCCTCGTCTCGAGTGGGGGCATGCACGTGCGCTTTCCTCCCGAGCTGTAGCAGCAGTGTCACGCATCCCTTCGCCTGGATCAAGGGATCTGTGGCTTTCCCTCGAGGCTTTCCCACGAGGCTTTCCCACGAGGTTTTCCCACAGGGATGTCCCACGTGCCACCGTGGTGTGAGTCCATTCTCGGCTAGAAAGTCGAGACAGTGCAGGGAAAACAGGTTTCCCTGGAATGGACTGAGACATCTGGGGGACTCTGGGAATGGTGGCACGACCCTGGAGTTCCTCTCGCCATTCCTGTAGAGAGCGCCTCCTCGTGAGATGTGACGGGAACGCGCGAATTCTTTCCCGACCACGCAGGGAAAGGATCCCTCCTCTCGAGCTAGGAGGCGGAAACGGGTCTCTGCTGGATGTGGGCGGGAATCTCGTGCTTACTCTCGAGTGGAGACGGGTATGTCGGGGAACTTCCTGAGTTGCGGCAAGGGTGTGAAGGACCCTTTGGAAGTTCCAGAGGTTAGGTGTAATTAGCCTCGAGACGCCTCAGTGGAAATGGGCCTCATCTCGCCTGGAGGGGAGAACCCCCTGGATTTTCTCGAGTTGCGGCAGGTGCTCTCGACTTACGACGGGGACCTCAGGGACCCGTTCTGCTGGCCTCAGGAAAGGCCAGTCCCCATGTGAGTAGCTCAGGGGCCTCTCGGGATTCCTCTCCCCTTGATGTCGGAGACTAAGGTCTTGTGTGGAGTCGGTGCTGTAACCTGAGGATTCCTCTCCAGTGCTGACATAGATCTTGGGGTACTTCTGGAGTCTCCCCAGGGCAGTCAGTCCTCTACTCGAGTGGGGGCATGCACGTGCGCTTTCCTCCCGAGCTGTAGCAGCAGTGTCACGCTTCCCTTCGCGTGGATCAAGCGGATCTGTGGCTTTCCCCTCGACGCTTTCCCAAGAGGCTTTTCCACGAGGCTTTCCACAGGGCTGTCCCACGTGCCACCGTGGTGTGAGTCGATCCTCGGCTTGAAAGTCGACGCAATGCAGGGAAAACAGGTTTCTCTGGAATGGACTGAGACATCTGGGGGACTCTGGGAATGGTGGCAAGACCCTGGAGTTCCTCTCGCCTATCCAGTGGAGAGCGCCTCCTCTTGAGATGCGACGGGAACGCCGGGAATTCTTTCCCGACCACGCAGGGAAAGGATCCCTCCGCTCGAGGTATGAGGCGGAAACGGGGCTGCTCTGGATTTGGGCGGGACTCTCGTGCTTCCTCTCGAGTGGAGACGGGTATGTCGGGGAACTTCTTGAGTTGCAGCAAGGGTGTGAAGGACCCTTCGGAAGTTCGAGAGGTTAGGTGTGATTAGCCTCGAGACGCCTCAGCAGAAATGGGCCTCATCTCGCCTGGAGGGGAGAACCTCCTGGATTTTCTCGAGTTGCGGCAGGTGCTCTCGACTTACGACTGGGACCTCAGGGACCCGCTCTGGTGGCCTCAGGAAAGGCCAGTCCCCATGCAGTTGCACGGGGGCCTCTCGGGATTCCTCTCCCCGTCGATGCCGGGCCCTGGGACCTTGTGTGGAGTCTGTGCCAGATCCTGAGGATTCCTCTCCAGTGCTGAGGTGGATCTTGGGTTCCTCTGGAGTCTCCCAGGGGAGTCATTCCTCTTCGCGAGCGGGGATATGCACGTGGGTTTTCCTCCCGAGCTGTAGCAGCAGTGTCACGCTTCCCTTCGCGTGGATCATGGGATCTGTGGCTTCCCCTCGAGGCTTTCTCAGGAGACTTTCCCACGAGGCTTTCCCACAGGGCTGTCCCACATGCCACCGTGGTGTGAGTCGATCCTCAGCTTGAAAGTCGAGGCAGTGCAGGGAAAAAGTTTTCCCTGGAATGGACTGAGACATCCAGGGGACTCTGGGAATGGGGCGTGATACTGGAGTTCCTCTCGCCTTTCCTGTGGAGAGCGCCTACGCTTGAGATGAGACGGGAACGCTAGGAATACTTTCCCGACCACGCAGGGAAAGGATCCCTCCTCTCGAGCTAGCAGGCGAAACGGGGCCACTCTGGATATGGGCGGGACCCTTGGGATCCTCTTGAGTAGAGACGGGTATGTCAGGGAACTTCTTGAGTTGCAGCAAGGGTGTGAAGGACCCTTTGGAAGTTCCAGAGTTTAAGTGTGATTACCCCCTTGTTGCCTCAGCGGAAATGGGCCTCATCTCGCCTGGATTGGGGAACCTCCTGGATTTTCTCGAGTTGCGGCAGGTGCTCTGGACTTACGATGGGGACCTCAGGACCCACCCTGGTGCCCTCAGGAAAGGCCAGTCCCCATGGGAATTGCTCTGGGCCTCTCGGATTCCTCTCCCGTAGATTCCGGGGTCTAGACCTTGTGTGGAGTCCGTGCCGGAACCTGAGCATTCCTCTCCAGTGCTGACATGGATCTTGGGGTACTTCTGGAGTCTCCCCAGGGGAGTCAGTCCTCATCTCGAGTGGGGCCATGCACGTGCGATTTCCTCCCGATCTGTAGCAGCAGTGTCATGCTTCTCTTCGCGTGGATCAAGGGATCTGTGTCTTTCCCTCGATGCTTCCACGAGGCTTTCCCACAGAGCTGTCCCACGTGCCACCGTTTTGTGAGTCGATCCTCGCTTGAAAGTCGAGGCAGGCAGGCAGGGAAAACAGGTTTCCCTGGAATGGACTGAGACATCTGGGGACTCTGGGAATGGTGGCACGACCCTGGAGTTTCTTTGGCCTTTCCTGTGCAGAGCGCCTCTTCTTGAGATACGACGGTAATGCCGGGAATTCTTTCCCGACCACGCAGGGAAAGGATCCCTCCTCTCGGTCTAGGAGGTGGAAACGGGGCTCCTCTGGATACGGGCGGAACTCTCGTGCCTATCGAGTGGAGACGGGTATGTCGGGGAACTTCTTGAGTTGCAGCAAGGGTGTGAAGGACCCTTTGGAAGTTCCAGATGTTAGATGTGATTAGCCTCGAGACGCCTCAGCAGAAATGGCCTCATCTCGCCTGGAGGAGAACCTCCTGGATTTTCTCGAGTTGCGGCAGGTGCTCTCAACTTACGACGGGGACCTCAGGACCCGCTCTGGTGGCCTCAGGAAAGGCCAGTCCCCATGCGAGTTGCTCGGGGCCTCTCAGGATTCCTCTCCGTCGATGCCAGGCCTAAGATCTTGTGTGGGAGTCGGTGCCGGAACCTGAGGATTCCTCTCCAGTGCTGACATGGATCTTGGGGTACTTCTGGAGTCTCCCCAGGGCAGTCAGTCCTCTACTCGAGTGGGGCATACACGTGCGCTTTCCTCCGAGCTGTAGCAGCAGTGTCACGCTTCCTTCGCGTGTATCAACTGATCTGTGGCTTTCCCTCGAGGCTTTCGCAAGAGGCTTTCCCACGAGGCTTTCACAGGGCTGTCCCACGTGCCACTGTGGTGTGAGTCGATCCTCGGCTTGAAAGTCGAGGCAGTGCAGGGAATACAGGTTTCCCTGGAATGGACTGAAGACAT
>NW_017203887.1:0-5855 GCF_001704415.2 Capra hircus | reverse complement strand
CCCCGGCCGAGCAGCCTCGCGCCAGAACTCTGCCAGATCGGGGCTCTGAGCAGAGCTAGAGCTCTGCCGTACTGGAGGCCACTTAGCTCCGTGCAAGCAGGCTTTCCTCTTGACTGGGCTCGGCTGCCTCCTCTTCTCCCGAGGAGGCTCGCTACACTGCTGGCTGTGCTCTCGCCTATCAGGCGTGGGCGCGCAGGGCTCCTCCAGCAGGTCTTGCCTCAGGGGCTGCTTCCCCTGAGTTGAGGCTGTGGGCGGGAACCCAGACACGCCAGGATAAGGCCCCAACCACCTGCACATGTCTCTGCTGGGGAGGAGAGTGCTAGGAACCTACGTCTCTCACACACTTTCTAGGCACCCACGGAGTCAGCCTCTGGGGAGTGTGGGGATGCAAAACCCCAGCCAGGGGCCCTTGGAACCCTTGGTGCTCTCCCGTGCGGAGCTTTGTCTGGGCGGCCAAGGAACCGCTGAAGGAGCCCTGCTGTTGCCCTTCGCTTCCCTCTGACAGAGCTTTCACTGCTGGAGCCCTTGGCAGTGTGCAACCCACCAGCCCCTAAGCCCTCCTCAAGGACGCTTGGGACCTAAGTGCAAAGGCAAGGCAGGGGTAGAGCTGAAGCCAGGAAGGCGCCAGTGGCGTTTCCGAGCCTCACACAGCCTGCTCCTTCCTGGGGAGGGAGCCTTAAAGCAAGGCAAGTCTGCGCAAGGCTCGCCTATGGCAGAGCATCTTGGTGCCAGGAACTCTGCCAGATCGGGCCTCTGAACAGAGCTAGAGATCTGCCGTACTGGAGTCGCACTTAGCTTCGTGTAAGCAGGGATTTCAGCTTGACGGGGACTTGCTGCCTCCTCTTCCCCCGAGGAGGCTCGCTTCCCTGCTGGCTGTGCACTCGCCTATCAGGCGGGGGCGCAGGGCTCCTCCAGCAGGTCTTGCCTCAGGGGCTGCTTCCCCTGAGTTGGGGCTGTGGGCAGGAACCCAGACACGCAGGATCAGGCCCCAAACACCTGCACATGTCTCTGCTGGGGAGGAGAGTGCTAGGGAACCTACGTCTGTCATACACTTTCTGGGCACCCAAGGAATCAGCCTCCGTGTGTGCGGGGCTGAAAACCCCAGCCAGGGGACCTGGGAGCCTGGTGCTCTCCGTGTGGCGCTGAATCTGGGCGGCCAAGCAACCGCTGGAGGAGCCCTGCAGTTGCCCTTCCCTTCCCTCTGACAGAATTCTCACTGCTGGAGCCCTTGGCAGTGTGCAACCCACCAGCCCCTAAGCTCTCCTTAAGGAGGACTGGGACCTAAGTGCAAAGGCAAGGCAGGATTGGAGCTGAGGCAAGAAAGGCGCCAGTGGCGACTCCCAGGCTCCTGCTGCCTGCTCCTTCCTGGAGAGGCAGCCTAAAAGCAAGGCAAGTCTGGGCAAGGCTAGCCCCCGGCAGAGCAGCCTCGCGCCAGGAACTCTGCCAGATCGGGGCTCTGAGCAGAGCTAGAGCTCTGCCGTACTGGAGGCGCACTTAGCTCCGTGCAAGCAGGGCTTTCAACTTGACGGGGCTGGGCTGCCTCCTCTTCCCCCGAGGAGGCTCGCTTCCCTGCTGGCTGTGCACTCGCCTATCAGGCCGGGGGCGCAGGGCCTCCTCCAGCAGGTCTTGCTCAGGGGCTGCTTCCCTGAGTTGGGGCTGTGGGCAGGAACCCAGACACGCAGGATCAGGCCCCAACCACCTGCACATGTCTCTGCTGGGGAGGAGAGTGCTAGGGAACCTACGTCTGTCATACACTTTCTGGGCACCCAAGGAATCAGCCTCCGTGTGTGCGGGGCTGAAAACCCCAAGCCAGGGGCCCTGGGAGCCTGGTGCTCTCGGTGCGGCGCTGATTCTAGGCGGCCTAGAAACCGCTGGAGGAGCCCTGCAGTTGCCCTTCCCTTCCCTCTGACAGAGCTCTCACTGCTGAAGCCCTTGGCAGTGTGCAACCCACCACCCCCTAAGCCCTCCCCAACGACGCCTGGCACCTATGTGCAAAGGCAAGGCAGGATTGGAGCTGAGGCAAGGAAGGCACCAGTGGCGTCTCCCAGGCTCGCTCAGACAGCTCCTTCCTGGGGAGGGAGCCTAAAAGCAAGGCAAGTCTGGGCAAGGCGAGCCCCCGGCCGAGCAGCCTCGCGCCAGAAACTCTGCCAGATCGGGGCTCTGAGCAGAGCTAGAGCTCTGCCGTACTGGAGGCGCACTTAGCTCCGTGCAAGCAGGGCTTTCCTCTTGACTGGGCTCGGCTGCCTCCTCTTCTCCCGAGGAGGCTCGCTACACTGCTGGCTGTGCTCTCGCCTATCAGGCGGGCGCGCAGGGCTCCTCCAGCAGGTCTTGCCTCAGGGGCTGCTTCCCCTGAGTTGAGGCTGTGGGCGGGAACCCAGACACGCAGGATAAGGCCCCAACCACCTGCACATGTCTCTGCTGGGGAGGAGAGTGCTAGGGAACCTACGTCTCTCACACACTTTCTAGGCACCCACGGAGTCAGCCTCTGGGAGTGTGGGGATGCAAAACCCAGCCAGGGGCCCTTGGAACCTGGTGCTCTCCGTGCGGAGCTTTGTCTGGGCGGCCAAGGAACCGCTGAAGGAGCCCTGCTGTTGCCCTTCGCTTCCCTCTGACAGAGCTTTCACTGCTGGAGCCCTTGGCAGTGTGCAACCCACCAGCCCCTAAGCCCTCCTCAAGGACGCTTGGGACCTAAGTGCAAAGGCAAGGCAGGGGTAGAGCTGAAGCCAGGAAGGCGCCAGTGGCGTTTCCGAGCCTCACACAGCCTGCTCCTTCCTGGGGAGGGAGCCTTAAAGCAAGGCAAGTCTGCGCAAGGCTCGCCTATGGCAGAGCATCTTGGTGCCAGGAACTCTGCCAGATCGGGCCTCTGAACAGAGCTAGAGATCTGCCGTACTGGAGTCGCACTTAGCTTCGTGTAAGCAGGGATTTCAGCTTGACGGGGACTTGCTGCCTCCTCTTCCCCCGAGGAGGCTCGCTTCCCTGCTGGCTGTGCACTCGCCTATCAGGCGGGGGCGCAGGGCTCCTCCAGCAGGTCTTGCCTCAGGGGCTGCTTCCCCTGAGTTGGGGCTGTGGGCAGGAACCCAGACACGCAGGATCAGGCCCCAAACACCTGCACATGTCTCTGCTGGGGAGGAGAGTGCTAGGGAACCTACGTCTGTCATACACTTTCTGGGCACCCAAGGAATCAGCCTCCGTGTGTGCGGGGCTGAAAACCCCAGCCAGGGGACCTGGGAGCCTGGTGCTCTCCGTGTGGCGCTGAATCTGGGCGGCCAAGCAACCGCTGGAGGAGCCCTGCAGTTGCCCTTCCCTTCCCTCTGACAGAATTCTCACTGCTGGAGCCCTTGGCAGTGTGCAACCCACCAGCCCCTAAGCTCTCCTTAAGGAGGACTGGGACCTAAGTGCAAAGGCAAGGCAGGATTGGAGCTGAGGCAAGAAAGGCGCCAGTGGCGACTCCCAGGCTCCTGCTGCCTGCTCCTTCCTGGAGAGGCAGCCTAAAAGCAAGGCAAGTCTGGGCAAGGCTAGCCCCCGGCAGAGCAGCCTCGCGCCAGGAACTCTGCCAGATCGGGGCTCTGAGCAGAGCTAGAGCTCTGCCGTACTGGAGGCGCACTTAGCTCCGTGCAAGCAGGGCTTTCAACTTGACGGGCTGGGCTGCCTCCTCTTCCCCGAGGAGGCTCGCTTCCCTGCTGGCTGTGCACTCGCCTATCAGGCGGGGCGCAGGGCTCCTCCAGCAGGTCTTGCCTCAGGGGCTGCTTCCCCTGAGTTGGGGCTGTGGGCAGGAACCCAGACACGCAGGATCAGGCCCCAAACACCTGCACATGTCTCTGCTGGGGAGGAGAGTGCTAGGGAACCTACGTCTGTCATACACTTTCTGGGCACCCAAGGAATCAGCCTCCGTGTGTGCGGGGCTGAAAACCCCAGCCAGGGGCCCTGGGAGCCTGGTGCTCTCGGTGCGGCGCTGATTCTAGGCGGCCTAGAAACCGCTGGAGGAGCCCTGCAGTTGCCCTTCCCTTCCCTCTGACAGAGCTCTCACTGCTGAAGCCCTTGGCAGTGTGCAACCCACCACCCCCTAAGCCCTCCCCAACGACGCCTGGCACCTATGTGCAAAGGCAAGGCAGGATTGGAGCTGAGGCAAGGAAGGCACCAGTGGCGTCTCCCAGGCTCGCTCAGACAGCTCCTTCCTGGGAGGGAGCCTAAAAGCAAGGCAAGTCTGGGCAAGGCGAGCCCCGGCCGAGCAGCCTCGCGCCAGAAACTCTGCCAGATCGGGGCTCTGAGCAGAGCTAGAGCTCTGCCGTACTGGAGGCCCACTTAGCTCCGTGCAAGCAGGGCTTTCCTCTTGACTGGGCTCGGCTGCCTCCTCTTCTCCCGAGGAGGCTCGCTACACTGCTGGCTGTGCTCTCGCCTATCAGGCGGGCGCGCAGGGCTCCTCCAGCAGGTCTTGCCTCAGGGGCTGCTTCCCCTGAGTTGAGGCTGTGGGCGGGAACCCAGACACGCAGGATAAGGCCCCAACCACCTGCACATGTCTCTGCTGGGGAGGAGAGTGCTAGGGAACCTACGTCTCTCACACACTTTCTAGGCACCCACGGAGTCAGCCTCTGGGAGTGTGGGGATGCAAAACCCAGCCAGGGCCCTTGGAACCTGGTGCTCTCCGTGCGGAGCTTTGTCTGGGCGGCCAAGGAACCGCTGAAGGAGCCCTGCTGTTGCCCTTCGCTTCCCTCTGACAGAGCTTTCACTGCTGGAGCCCTTGGCAGTGTGCAACCCACCAGCCCCTAAGCCCTCCTCAAGGACGCTTGGGACCTAAGTGCAAAGGCAAGGCAGGGGTAGAGCTGAAGCCAGGAAGGCGCCAGTGGCGTTTCCGAGCCTCACACAGCCTGCTCCTTCCTGGGGAGGGAGCCTTAAAGCAAGGCAAGTCTGCGCAAGGCTCGCCTATGGCAGAGCATCTTGGTGCCAGGAACTCTGCCAGATCGGGCCTCTGAACAGAGCTAGAGATCTGCCGTACTGGAGTCGCACTTAGCTTCGTGTAAGCAGGGATTTCAGCTTGACGGGACTTGCTGCCTCCTCTTCCCCGAGGAGGCTCGCTTCCCTGCTGGCTGTGCACTCGCCTATCAGGCGGGGGCGCAGGGCTCCTCCAGCAGGTCTTGCCTCAGGGGCTGCTTCCCTGAGTTGGGGCTGTGGGCAGGAACCCAGACACGCAGGATCAGGCCCCAAACACCTGCACATGTCTCTGCTGGGGAGGAGAGTGCTAGGGAACCTACGTCTGTCATACACTTTCTGGGCACCCAAGGAATCAGCCTCCGTGTGTGCGGGGCTGAAAACCCCAGCCAGGGGCCTGGGAGCCTGGTGCTCTCCGTGTGGCGCTGAATCTGGGCGGCCAAGCAACCGCTGGAGGAGCCCTGCAGTTGCCCTTCCCTTCCCTCTGACAGAATTCTCACTGCTGGAGCCCTTGGCAGTGTGCAACCCACCAGCCCCTAAGCTCTCCTTAAGGAGGACTGGACCTAAGTGCAAAGGCAAGGCAGGATTGGAGCTGAGGCAAGAAAGGCGCCAGTGGCGACTCCCAGGCTCCTGCTGCCTGCTCCTTCCTGGAGAGGCAGCCTAAAAGCAAGGCAAGTCTGGGCAAGGCTAGCCCCCGGCAGAGCAGCCTCGCGCCAGGAACTCTGCCAGATCGGGGGCTCTGAGCCAGAGCTAGAGCTCTGCCGTACTGGAGGCGCACTTAGCTCCGTGCAAGCAGGGCTTTCAACTTGACGGGGCTGGGCTGCCTCCTCTTCCCCGAGGAGGCTCGCTTCCCTGCTGGCTGTGCACTCGCCTATCAGGCCGGGGGGGGCGCAGGGCTCCTCCAGCAGGTCTTGCCTCAGGGGCTGCTT
>NW_017203886.1:0-5855 GCF_001704415.2 Capra hircus | reverse complement strand
CATGTGCATGCCCCCACTCGAGATCGAGGACTGACTCCACTGGGGAGACTACAGAAGAACCCCAAGATCCATGTCAGCACTGGAGAGGAATGCTAAGGTTCCGGCACCGACTCCACACAAGATCTTATGCCCCGGCATAGACGGGAGAGGAATCCCGAGAGGCCCCCGAGCAACTCGCATGGGGACTGGCCTTTCCTGAGGCCACCAGAGCGGGTCCCTGAGGTCCCCGTAGTAAGTCGAGAGCACCTGCTGCAACTCGAGAAAATCCAGGAGGTTCTCCCCTCCAGGCGAGATGAGGCCCATTTCCGCTGAGGCGTCTCGAGGCTAATCACACCTAACCTCTGGAACTTCCAAAGGGTTCTTCACACCCTTGCTGCAACTCAAGAAGTTCCCCGACATACCCGTCTCCACTTGAGAGGAAGCACGAGAGTCCCGGCCACATCCAGAGGAGCCCCGTTTCCGACTCCTAGCCTGAGATGAGGGATCCTTTCCCTGCTTGGTCGGGAAAGAATTCCCGGCGTTCCCGTCGCATCTCAAGAGGAGGCGCTCTCCACAGGAAAGGCGAGAGGAACTCCAGGGTCGTGACACCATTCCCAGAGACAACCAGGTGTCTCAGTCCATTCCAGGGAAACCTGTTTTCCCTGCACTGCGTCGACTTTCAAGCCGAGGATCGACTCACACCACGGTGGCACGTGGGGCAGCCCTGTGGGAAAGCCTCGTGGGAAAGCCTCGTGGGAAAGCCTCGAGGGAAAGCCACAGATCCCTTGATCCACGCGATGGGAAGCGTGACACTGCTGCTACAGCTCGGGAGGAAAGCGCACGTGCATGCCCCCACTCGAGACGAGGACTGAGTCTCCTGGGGAGACTACAGAAGTACCCCAAGATCCATGTCAGCACTGGAGAGGAATCCTCAGGTTCTGGCACCGACTCCACACGAGGTCTTAGGCCGCAGCATCGACGGGAGAGGAATCCCAAGAGTCCCCCGAGCAACTCCCATGGGGAATGGCCTTTCCTGAGGCCACCAGAATGGGTCCCTGAGGTCCCCGTCGAAAGTCGAGAGCACCTGCCGCAACTCGAGAACATCCAGGAGGTTCTCCCCTCCAGGCGAGATGAGTGCCATTTCCGCTGAGGCATCTCGAGGCTAATCACACCTAACCTCTGGAGCTTCCAAAAGGTCCTTCGCACCCTTGATGCAACTCAGGAAGTTTCCCGACATACCCGTCTCCACTCGAGAGGAAGCAGGAGAGTTCTGCCCACATCCAGAGGAGCCCCGTTTCCGCCTCCTAGCTCGAGAGGAGGGATCCTTTCCCTGCGTGTTCGGGAAAGAATTCCCGGCGTTCCCGTCGCATCACAAGAGGAGACGCTCTCCACAGGAAAGGCGAGAGGAACTCCAGGGTCGTGACACCATTCCCAGAGTCCCCCAGATGTCTCAGTCCATTCCAGGGAAACCTGTTTTCCCTGCACTGCCTCGACTTTAAAGCCGAGGATCGACTCACACCACGGTGGCATCGTGGGACAGCCCTGTGAGAAAGCCTCGTGGGAAAGCCTCGTGGGAAAGCCTCAAGGGAAAGCCACAGATCTCTTGATCCACGCGAAGGGAAGCGTGACACTTGTGCTACAGCTCGGGAGGAAAGCGCACGTGCATGCCCCCGCTCGAGACGAGGACTGACTCCCCTGGGGAGACTCCAGAAGTACCCCAGGATCCATGTCTGCACTGGAGAGGAATGCTCAGGTTCCGGCACGGACTCCATACAAGATCTTAGGCCCTGGCATCGACGAGAGAGGAATCCCGAGAGGCCCCCAATCAACTCGCATGTGGACTGGCCTTTCCTGAGGCCACCAGAGCGGGTCCCTGAGGTCCCCGTCGTAAGTCGAGAGCGCCTGCCACAACTCGAGAAAATTCAGGAAGTACTCCCCTCCAGGCGAGATGAGGCCCATTTCCCAGAGGCGTCTCGAGGCTAATCACACCTAACCTATGGAACTTCCAAAGGGTCCTTCACACCCTTGCTGCAACTCAAGAAGTTCCCTGACATACCCGTCTCCACTCGAGAGGAAGCACGAGATTCCCGCCCACATCTAGAGGAGCCCCGTTTCCGCCTCCTAGCTCGAGAGGAGGGATCCTTTCCCTGTGTTCTCGGGAAAGAATTCCCGGCGTTCCCGTCGCATCTCAAGAGGAGGCCCTCTCCACAGGAAAGGCGAGCGGAACTCCAGGGTGTGCCACCAATCTGATAGTCCCCCAGAGGTCTCAGTCCATTCCAGGGAAACCTGTATTCCCTGCACTGCCTCGAGTTTCAAGCCGAGGATCGACTCACACCACGTTGGCACGTGGGACAGCCCTGTGGAAAAGCCTCGTGGGAAAGCCTTGTGGAAAAGACTCGAGGAAAAGCCACTGATTCCTTGATCCACTCGACGGGAAACATGACACTGCTGCCCCATCTCGGGAGGAAAGCGCACTTGCATGCCCCCAAACGAGACGAGGACTGACTCCCCTAGGGAGACTCCAAAAGTACCCCAAAATCCATGTCAGCACTGGAGAGGAATGCTCAGGTTCCGGCACCGACTCTACACAAGGTCTTAGGCCCCGGCATCGACGGGAGAGGAGGCCCTAGAGGCCCCCGAATTACTCGCATGGGGACTGGCCTTTCCTGAGGCCACCAGAGCGGGTCCCTGATGTCCCCGTCGTAAGTCGAGAGCACCTGCCGCAACTCGAGAAAATCCAGGAGGTTCGCCCCTCCAGGCGAGATGAGGCCCATTTCCGCTGAGGCGCCGCGAGGCTAATCACACCTAACCTCTGAACTTCCAAAGGGTCCTTCACACCCTTGCTGCAACCAAGTTCCCCGCTACCGTCTCCTCGAGAGGAAGAGGATCCCGACCATCGCAGGGAGGTCCCTCCTCTCGAGCTAGGAGGCGGAAACGGGGCTCCTCTGGATGTGGGCGGGACTCTCATACTTCCTCTCGAGTGGAGACGGGTATAGTCGGGGAACTTCTTGAGTTGCAGCAAGGGTGTGAAGGACCCTTTGGAAGTTCCAGAGGTTAGGTGTGATTAGCCTCGAGGCGCCTCAGCGGAAATGGGCCTCATCTCGCCTGGAGGGGCGAACCTCCTGGATTTTCTCGAGTTGCGGCAGGTGCTCTCGACTTACGACGGGGACATCAGGGACCCGCTCTGGTGGCCTCAGGAAAGGCCAGTCCCCATGCGAGTAATTCGGGGGCCTCTAGGGCCTCCTCTCCCGTCGATGCCGGGGCCTAAGACCTTGTGTAGAGTCGGTGCCGGAACCTGAGCATTCCTCTCCAGTGCTGACATGGATTTTGGGGTACTTTTGGAGTCTCCCTAGGGGAGTCAGTCCTCGTCTCGTTTGGGGGCATGCAAGTGCGCTTTCCTCCCGAGATGGGGCAGCAGTGTCATGTTTCCCGTCGAGTGGATCAAGGAATCAGTGGCTTTTCCTCGAGTCTTTTCCACAAGGCTTTCCCACGAGGCTTTCCCACAGGGCTGTCCCACGTGCCAACGTGGTGTGAGTCGATCCTCGGCTTGAAACTCGAGGCAGTGCAGGGAATACAGGTTTCCCTGGAATGGACTGAGACCTCTGGGGGACTATCAGATTGGTGGCACACCCTGGAGTTCCGCTCGCCTTTCCTGTGGAGAGGGCCTCCTCTTGAGATGCGACGGGAACGCCGGGAATTCTTTCCCGAGAACACAGGGAAAGGATCCCTCCTCTCGAGCTAGGAGGCGGAAACGGGGCTCCTCTAGATGTGGGCGGGAATCTCGTGCTTCCTCTCGAGTGGAGACGGGTATGTCAGGGAACTTCTTGAGTTGCAGCAAGGGTGTGAAGGACCCTTTGGAAGTTCCATAGGTTAGGTGTGATTAGCCTCGAGACGCCTCTGGGAAATGGGCCTCATCTCGCCTGGAGGGGAGTACTTCCTGAATTTTCTCGAGTTGTGGCAGGCGCTCTCGACTTACGACGGGGACCTCAGGGACCCGCTCTGGTGGCCTCAGGAAAGGCCAGTCCACATGCGAGTTGATTGGGGGCCTCTCGGGATTCCTCTCTCGTCGATGCCAGGGCCTAAGATCTTGTATGGAGTCCGTGCCGGAACCTGAGCATTCCTCTCCAGTGCAGACATGGATCCTGGGGTACTTCTGGAGTCTCCCCAGGGGAGTCAGTCCTCGTCTCGAGCGGGGGCATGCACGTGCGCTTTCCTCCCGAGCTGTAGCACAAGTGTCACGCTTCCCTTCGCGTGGATCAAGAGATCTGTGGCTTTCCCTTGAGGCTTTCCCACGAGGCTTTCCCACGAGGCTTTCTCACAGGGCTGTCCCACGATGCCACCGTGGTGTGAGTCGATCCTCGGCTTTAAAGTCGAGGCAGTGCAGGGAAAACAGGTTTCCCTGGAATGGACTGAGACATCTGGGGGACTCTGGGAATGGTGTCACGACCCTGGAGTTCCTCTCGCCTTTCCTGTGGAGAGCGTCTCCTCTTGTGATGCGACGGGAACGCCGGGAATTCTTTCCCGAACACGCAGGGAAAGGATCCCTCCTCTCGAGCTAGGAGGCGGAAACGGGGCTCCTCTGGATGTGGGCAGAACTCTCCTGCTTCCTCTCGAGTGGAGACGGGTATGTCGGGAAACTTCCTGAGTTGCATCAAGGGTGCGAAGGACCTTTTGGAAGCTCCAGAGGTTAGGTGTGATTAGCCTCGAGATGCCTCAGCGGAAATGGCACTCATCTCGCCTGGAGGGGAGAACCTCCTGGATGTTCTCGAGTTGCGGCAGGTGCTCTCGACTTTCGACGGGGACCTCAGGGACCCATTCTGGTGGCCTCAGGAAAGGCCATTCCCCATGGGAGTTGCTCGGGGGACTCTTGGGATTCCTCTCCCGTCGATGCTGCGGCCTAAGACCTCGTGTGGAGTCGGTGCCAGAACCTGAGGATTCCTCTCCAGTGCTGACATGGATCTTGGGGTACTTCTGTAGTCTCCCCAGGAGACTCAGTCCTCGTCTCGAGTGGGGGCATGCACGTGCGCTTTCCTCCCGAGCTGTAGCAGCAGTGTCACGCTTCCCATCGCGTGGATCAAGGGATCTGTGGCTTTCCCTCGAGGCTTTCCCACGAGGCTTTCCCACGAGCTTTCCCACAGGGCTGCCCCACGTGCCACCGTGGTGTGAGTCGATCCTCGGCTTGAAAGTCGACGCAGTGCAGGGAAAACAGGTTTCCCTGGAATGGACTGAGACACCTGGTTGTCTCTGGGAATGGTGTCACGACCCTGGAGTTCCTCTCGCCTTTCCTGTGGAGAGCGCCTCCTCTTGAGATGCGACGGGAACGCCGGGAATTCTTTCCCGACCAAGCAGGGAAAGGATCCCTCATCTCAGGCTAGGAGTCGGAAACGGGGCTCCTCTGGATGTGGCCGGGACTCTCGTGCTTCCTCTCAAGTGGAGACGGGTATGTCGGGGGGAACTTCTTGAGTTGCAGCAAGGGTGTGAAGAACCCTTTGGAAGTTCCAGAGGTTAGGTGTGATTAGCCTCGAGACGCCTCAGCGGAAATGGGCCTCATCTCGCCTGGAGGGGAGAACCTCCTGGATTTCTCGAGTTTGCAGCAGGTGCTCTCGACTTACTACGGGGACCTCAGGGACCCGCTCTGGTGGGCCTCAGGAAAGCGCCAGTCCCCATGCGAGTTGCTCGGCGGGGGCCTCTCGGGATTCCTCTCCCGTCTATGCCGGGGCATAAGATCTTGTTGTGGTGTCGGTGCCGCGAACCTGAGGATTCCTCTCCAGTGCTGACATGGATCTTGGGGTTCTTCTGTAGTCTCCCCAGGGAGTCAGTCCTCGCACTCGACGTGGGCCCTTACGTCCCGAGCGTTCGGGACCCATGCAACATGG
>NW_017203885.1:0-5856 GCF_001704415.2 Capra hircus | reverse complement strand
AATGGTGGCACGAACCTGGATTTCCTCTCGCCTTTCCTGTGGAGAGCGCCTCCTCTTGAGATTCGATGGGAACGTCGGGAATTCTTTACCGACCACGCAGGAAAGGATCCCTCCTCTCGAACTAGGAGCGGAATCGGGGGCTCCTCTGTATGTGGGCGGACTCTCGTGCTTCCTCTCCACTGGAGACGGGTATGTCGGGGAGTTTCTTGAGTTGCAGCAAGGTTGTTAAGGACCCTTTGTAAGTTCCAGGTTAGTGTTGATTAGCCTGGATATGGCTCAGCGGAAATGGGCCTCATCTCGCCTGCAGGGAAGAACAACCTGGATTACCTCCAGTTGAGGCAGGTGCTCAGAACTTACGACCGGGACCTCAGGGACCTGCTCTGGTGGCCTCAGGAAAGACCAGTCCCCATGCGAATTGCTCGGGGGCCTCTCGGGATTCCTCTCCGTCGATGCCGAGGCCTAAGACCTTGTGTGGAGATGGTGCCAGAACCTGAGGATTCCTCTCCAGTGCTGACATGGATCTTGGGGTACTTCTGGAGTCTCCCAGGAGAGTGAGTCCTTGTCTCGAGTGGGGGCATGCACGTGCGCTTTTCTCTCCGAGATGTAGCAGCAGTGTCACGCTTCCTTCGCGTGGGTCAAGGGATCTGTGGCTTTCCCTCGAGGCTTTCCCAAGAGGATTTCGCACGAGGCTTTCCGACAGGGCTATCCACGTGCCACCGTGGTGTGAGTCGATCCTCGCCGTGAAATTCGAGGCAGTGCAGGAAAAACAGTTTCCTCTGGAATGGACTGTGACATCTGGGCGACTCTGTGAATCGTGGCACGACCCTGGAGTTCCTCTCGCCTTTCCTGTGGAGAGCGCTTCCCCTTGAAAAGCGAGCGGAATGGCGGGTATTATTTCCTTACCAAGCAGGGAAAGGATCCCTCATGTCGAGCTTCGATACCAAAACGACGTCTCCTCTGGATGTGGGCGGGACTCTCGTGCTTCCTCTCGAGTGGAGACATGTCGGGGAACTTCTTGAGTTGCAGCAAGGACCTTTTGAATTTCCAGAGTTTAGGTGTGATGAGGCCTCCAGACGCCTCCGAGGAAATGGGCCTCATCTCGCCTGGAGGGGAGAACCTCCTGGATTTTCTAGAGTTGGGCAGGGTCTCTCGAGTTACGACAGGGACCTCAGGGACCCGCTCTGTGGCCTCACGAAAGGCCAGTGCCCATGGGAGTTGCAAGGGGGCCTTTCGGATTCCCCTCCCGTCGATGCCGGGGCCTAAGACCTTGTGTGGAGTCGATGCCGGAACCTGAGGATTCCTCTCCAGTGCTGACATGGATCTTGGGGTACTTCTGGAGTCTCCTCAGGGGAGTCAGACCTCGACTCGAGTGGGGGCAGGCACGTGCGCTTTCCTCCCCCTCTGCAGGAGTGTTACGCTTCCCCTTCACGTGGATCAAGGGAGCAGTGGCTTTCCCTCGATGCTTTCCCACGGCTTTCCCACAGGGCTGTCCCACGTGCCACCGTGGTAGAGTCGATCCTCGCTTGAAAGTCGAGGCAGTGCAGGTAAAACAGTTTTCCTGGAATGGACTGAGACATCTGGGGACTCTGGAAGGGCGCACGACGCTGGAGTTCCTCTCGCCTTTCCTGAGGAGAGCGCCTCCTCTTGAATGCGACGGGAACGCCGGGAATCCTTCCCGACCACGCAGCGAAAGCATCCCACCTCTCGAGCTATGAGGCGGAAACGGGGCTCATCTGGATGTGGGCAGGACTCCTGTGCTTCCTCTCGAGTGGAGACGGGTATGTCGGGGAACTTCTTGAGTTGCAGCGAGGGTGTGAAGGACGCTTTGAAAGTTCCAGATGTTAGTTGTGATTAGCCCCAACACGCCTCAGCGGAAATGGGCCTCATCTCGCCTGGAGGGGAGAACCTCCTGGATTTTCTCCAGTTGAGTCAGGTGCTCACATCTTACGACCGGGACCTCAGGGACCTGCTCTGGTGACCTCAGGAAAGACCAGTCCCCATGCGAATTGCTCGGGGCCTCTCAGGATTCCTCTCCGTCGATGCCAGGGCCTAAGACATTGTGTGGAGATGGTGCCGGAAGTCAGGATTCCTCTCCACTGCTGACAAGGATCTTGAGGGACTTCTGGAGTCTCCCCAGGGAAGTCAGTCCTCGTCTCCAGTGGTGGCATGCACGTGCGCTTTCCTCCCGAGCTGTAGCAGCAGTGTCACGCTTCCCTTGGCGTGGATCAAGGGATCTGTGGCTTTCCCTCGAGGATTTCCCACGAGGTTTTCCCACGAGGCTTTCCCACAGGGCTGTCCACGTGCCACCATGGTGTGAGTCGATCCTTGGCTTGAAAGTCGAGGCAGTGCAGGGAAAACAGGTTTCCCTGGAATGGACTGAGATATCTGGGGGACTCTGGGAATGGTGGCATGACCCTGGAGTTCCTCTCGCCTTTACTGTGGAGAGCGCCTCCTCTGGAGATGCGACGGGAACCCCAGGAATTCTTTCCGACACACAGTGAAAGGATACCTCGTCTCGAGCTATGAGGGACAAAAGGGGCTCCTCTGGATGTGGGCGGGACTCTCGTGCTTCCTCTCGAGTGGAGACGGGTATGTCGGGGAACTTCTTGAGTTGCAGCAAGGGTGTGAAGGACCCTTTGGAAGTTCCAGAGGTTAGGTGTGATTAGCTTCGAGACTCAGCGGAAATGGGCCTCATCTCACCTGGAGGGGAGAATATCCTGGATTTTATCGAGTTTCGGCAGGTGCTCTCGACTTACGGCGGGGACCTCAGTGATCCGCTCTGGTGGCCTCAGGAAAGGCCAGTCCCCATGCAAGTTGCTCGGGGCCTCTCGGGATTCCTCTCCCGTCGAAGCCGGGCCTAAGTCGTTGTGTGGAGTCGGTGCCGGAACCTGAGGATTCCTGTCCAGTGCTGACAGGGATCTTGGGGTATTTCTGGAGTCTCCCAGGGGAGTCAGTACTCGTCTCGAGTGGGGGCATGCACGTGCGCTTTCCTCCCGAGCTCTAGCAGCAGTGATACGCTTCCCTTCGCGTGGATCAAGGGATCAGTGCCTTTCCCTAGAGGCTTTCCCACGAGCCTTTCCACGAGGCTTTCCCACGGGCCTTTCCCACAGTGCTGTCCCACGTGCCACCGTGGTGAGAGTCGGTCCTCGGCTTGAAAGTCGAGGCATTGCAGGGAAAACAGGTTTCCCTGGAATGGACAGAGACATCTGGCTGACTCTGGGAATGGTGGCACGAACCTGGATTTCCTCTCGCCTTTCCTGTTGAGAGCGCCTCCTCTTGAGATGCGACGGGAACGCCGGGAATTCTTTCCCGACCACGCAGGAAAGGATCCTCCTCTCGATCTAGGAGGCGGAAACGGGGCTCCTCTAGATGTGAGTGGGACTCTCGTGCTTCCTCTCCACTGGAGACGGGTATGTCGGGGAGCTTCTTGAGTTGCAGCAAGGATGTGAAGGACCCTTTGGAAGTTCCACAGGTTAGGTGTGATTAGCCAGGATATGGCTCAGCAGAAATGGGCCTCATCTCGCCTGGAGGGAAGAACCACCTGGATTTTCTCCAGTTGAGGCAGGTGCTCTCACAACTTACGACCGGGACATCAGGGGCCTGCTCTGGTGGCCTCAGGAAAGACCAGTCCCCATGCGAATTGCTCGGGGGCCTCTCGGGATTCCTCTCCCGTCGATGCCGGGGCCTAAGACCTTGTGTGGAGATGGTGCCAGAACCTGAGGATTCCTCTCCAGTGCTGACATGGATCTTGGGATACTTCTGGAGTCTCCCCAGGGGAGTCAGTCCTTGTCTCGAGTGGGGCATGCACGTGCGCTTTCCTCCCGAGATGTAGCAGCAGTGTCATGCTTCCCTTCGCGTGGATAAATGGATCTGTGGCTTTCCCTCGAGGCTTTCCCAAGAGGATTTCCCACGAGGCTTTCCCACAGGGCTATCCACGTGCCACCGTGGTTTGAGTCGATCCTCGCGTGAAATTCGAGGCAGTGCAGGGAAAACAGTTTCCTCTGGAATGGACTGAGACATCTGGGTGACTCTGTGAATGGTGGCTCGACCCTGGAGTTCCTCTCGCCTTTCCTGTGGAGAGCGCTTCCCCTTGAAATGCGAGCGGAATGGCGTGTATTATTTCCTGACCAAGCAGGGAAAGGATCCCTCATCTCGAGCTTCGATACCAAAACGGCGTCTCCTCTGGATGTGGGCGGGACCCTCGTGCTTCCTCTCGAGTGGAGACGGGTATGTCGGGGAACTTCTTGAGTTGCAGCAAGGACCTTTTGAATTTCCAGAATTTAGGTGTGATGAGCCTCCTGACGCCTCAGAGGAAATGGGCCTTATCTCGCCTGGAGGGGAGAACCTCCTGGATTTTCTAGAGTTGGGCAGGGTCTCTCGAGTTACGACAGGGACTCAGGGACCCGCTCTGGTGGCCTCAGGAAAGGCCAGTGCCCATGGGAGTTGCAAGGGCGCCTTTCGGGATTCCTCTCCGGTCGATGTCGGGGCCTAAGACCTTTTGTGGAGTCGAGGCTGGAACCTGAGGATTCCTCTTCAGTGCTGACATGGATCTTGGCTTACTTCTGGAGTTTCCCCTGGGGAGTCTGTGCTCATCTCATGTGGGGGCATGCACGTGAGCTCTCCTCAGGAACTGTAGCAGCAGTGTCACACTTCCCGTCGCGTGGATCAAGGGATCTGTGGCTTTCCCTCGAGGCTTTCCGACGAGGCTTTCCCACAGGGCTGACCCACGTTCCATGGTGTAGTGAGTGGATCCTCGGCGTGAAAGTAGAGTCAGTGCAGGGAAAGCAAGTTCCTCTGGAATGGACTGACATCTGGGGGTCCTTGGAATTGTGGCACGACACTGGGGTTTCTCTCGCTTTTCCTGTTGAGAGCGCCTCCTCTTGAGTTGCGACGGGAAAGCCGGGAATTCTTTCCAGACGAAGCTGGAAAAGAATCCGTCATCTAGAGCTACGAGGTGGAAGCCAGGCTCCTCTGGATGTGGGCGGACTCTCGTGCTTCCTCTCGAGTGGAGACGGGTATGTCGGGGAACTTCTTGAGTTGCAGCAAGTGTGGGAAGGACCCTTTGGAAGTTCCAGAGGTTAGGTGTGTTTAGCCTCAAGACGCCTCAGCGGAAATGGGCCTCATCTCGCCTGAATGGGAGAACCTCCTGGATTTTCTCGAGTTGTGGCAGGTGCTATTGAGTTACGACAGGGACCTCAGGGACCCGCTCTGGTTGCCTCAAGAAAGGCCAGTCGCCATGCGAGTTGCTAGGGGTCCTCTCAGGATTCCTCTCCCGTCGATGCCAGGGCCTAAGACCTTTTGTGGAGTTGTGTTCAGAACCTGAGGATTCCTCTCCAGGGCTGACTTGCATCTAGGGGTACTTCTGGAGTCTGCCCTGGGAGTCAGTCCTCGGCTCGAGTGGGGTCATGCACGTGCGCTTTCCTTCCGAGAGGTAGCAGCAGTGTAACGCTTCCATTCGCATGGATCAAAGGATCTGTGGCTTTCCCTCGAGGCTTTCCCACGAGGCTTTCCAACAGGGGTGTCCACGTGCCACCGTAGTGTGAGAGTCAATCCTCCGCGTGAATGTCGAGGCAGTGCAGGGAAAACAGGTTTCCCTGTAATGGACTGAGACATCTGGGGGACTCTTGAATGGTGGCACGACCCTGGAGTTCCTCTCGCCTTTCCTGTTGAGAGCGCCTCCTCTTGAGATGCGGCGGGAACGGCGGGAATCCTTTCCCGATGAAGTAGGGAAAGGATCCTCATTTGACCTACGAGGCGGAAATGGGCTCCTCTGGATGTGGCGGGACCCCCGTGCTTCCTCTCGAGTGAAGACGGGTTTGTCGGGGGAACTTCTTGAGTTGCAGCAAGGGTGTGAAG
>NW_017203884.1:0-5856 GCF_001704415.2 Capra hircus | reverse complement strand
CGTGCCACCGTGGTGTGAGTCGATCCTCGCCTTGAAAGTCGAGGCAGTGCAGGGAAAACAGGTTTCCCTGGAATGGACTGAGACATTTGGGGGACTCTGGGAATGGTGGCACGACCTGGAGTTTCCTCTCGCCTTTCCTGTGGACAGCGCTCCTCTTGAAATGTGACGGGAACGCCGGGAATTCTTTCCCGACACGCAGGGAAAGGATCCCTCCTCTCGAGCTAGGAGGCGGAAACGGGGCTCTTCTGGATGTGGCGGAACTCTCGTGCTTCTCTTGAGTGGAGACGGGTATGTCGGGGAACTTCTTGAATTGCAGCAAGAGTGTGAAGAACCTATGGAAGTTCAGAGGTTAGATGTGATTAGCCTCGAGACACCTCAGCGCAAATGGGCCTCATCTCGCCTGGAGGGAGAACCTCCTGGATTTTCTCGAGTTGCGGCAGGTGCTCTCGACTTACGACGGGGACCTCAGGGACCCGCTCTGGTGGCCTCAGGAAAGGCCAGTCCCCATGCGAGTTGCTCGGGGGCCTCTCAGGATTCCTCTCCCGTGGATGCCGGGGCCTAAGATCCTGTGTGGAGTCGGTTGCCGGAACCTGAGGATTCCTCTCCAGTGCTGACATGGATCTTGGGTCCTACTGGAGTCTCCACAGGTGAGTCAGTCCCCGTCTCGAGTGGGGGGAATGCACGTGCGCTTTCCTCCCGAGATGTAGCAGCAGTGTCACATTTCCTTCGCGTGGATCAAGGGATCTGTGGCTTTCCCTCGAGGCTTCCCACGAGGCTTTCCACGAGGCTTTCCCACAGGGCTGTCCCCACGTGCCACCGTGGTGTGAGTCGATCCTCCGGCTTGAAAGTCGAGGCAGTGCAGGGAAACAGGTTTCCCTGGAATGGACTGAGACATCTGGGGGACTCTGGGAATGGTGGCACGACCCTGGAGTTCCTCTCGCCTTTCCTGTGGAGAGCGCCTCCTCCTGAGATGCGACGGGAATTCTTTCCCGACCACGCAGGGAAAGGATCCCTCCTCTCGAGCTTGGAGGCGGAAACGGCGCACCTCTGGATATGGCGGGACTCTCGTGCTTCCTCTCGAGTGGAGACGGGTATGTCGGGGAACTTCTTGAGTTGCAGCAAGGGTGTGAAGGACCCTTTGGAAGTTCCAGAGGTAAGGTGTGATTAGCCTCGAGACGACTCAGCGGAAATGGGCCTCATCTCGCCTGGAGGGAAGAACCTTCTGGATTTTCTCGAATTGTGGCTGGGTCCTCTCGACTTACGACGGTGACCTCAGGGACCCGCTCTGGTGGCTCAGGAAAGGCCAGTCCCCAGGCGAGATGCTCGCGGGCCTCTCGGGATTCCCCTCCCATGGGATGCCGGGGCCTAAGACCTTGTGTGGATTCGGTGTCAGAACCTGAGGATTCCTCTCCAGTGTTGACATGGATCTTGGGTACTTCTGGAGTCTCCCCAGGGGAGTCAGTCCTCGTCTCGAGTGGGGGCATGCACGTGCGCTTTCCTCCCCGAGCTGTAGCAGCAGTGTCACGCTTCCTTGGCGTGATCAAGGGATCAGGGGCTTTCCCTCGAGGCTTTACCACGAGGCTTTCCCACGAGGCTTTCCCACAGGGCTGTCCCTCGTGCCACCATGGTGTGAGTCGATCCTCGGCTTGAAAGTCGAGGCAGTGCAGGGATAACAGGTTTCCCTGGAATGGACTGAGACATCTGGGGGACTCTGGAAATGTTGGCATGAACCTGGAGTTACTCTCGCCTTTCCTGTGGAGAGCGCCTCCTCTTGAGATGCGACGGGAACGCCGGGAATTCTTTCCCGATCACACTCGGAAAGGATCCCCTCTCCGAACTAGGAGGCGGAAAAGGGGCTCCTCTGGATGTGGGCAGAACTCTCGTGCTTCCTCTCGAGTGGAGACGGGTATGTCAGGGAACTTCTTGAGTTGCAGCAAGGGTGTGAAGGACCCTTTGGAAGTTCCAGACGTTAGGTGTGATTAGCCCTCGAGACGCCTGAGTGGAAATGGGCCTCATCTCGGCCTGGAGGGGAGAACCTCCTGGATTTTCTCGAGTTGAGGGCAGGTGCTCTCAACTTACGGACGGGACATCCTGGGACCCGCTCTGGTGGCCTCAGGAAAGGCCAGTCCCCATGCGAGCTTGCTCGGGGGCCTCTCGGGATTCCTCTCCGGTCGATGCCGGGGCCTAAGACCTTGTGTGGAGTCGGTGCTGGAACCTGAGGATTCCTCTCCAGTGCGACATGGATCTTGGGGTACTTCTGGAGTCTCACCACGGCAGTCAGTCCTCGTCTCGAGTGGGGGCATGCACGTGCGCTTTCCTCCGAGCTGTAGCAGCAGTCTCACGCTCCCTTCGCTTGGATCAAGGGATCTGTGGCTTTCCCTCGAGGCTTTCCCACAGGCTGTCCCACGTGCCACCGTGGTGTGAGTCGATCCTCGGCTTGAAAAGTCGATGGCAGTGCAGGGAAAACAGGTTTCCCTGGAATGGACTGAGACATCTGGGGGACTCTGGGAATGGTGGCACGACCCAAGAGTTCCTCTCGCCTTTCCTGTGAAGAGCGCCTCCTCTTGAGATGCGACGGAACGCCTGGAATTCTTTCCCGACCACGAGAGAAATGATCCCTCCTCTCGAGCTAGAGGCGGAAACGGGGCTCCTCTGGATGTGGGCGGGACTCTCTGCTTCCTCTCGAGTGGAGACGGGTATGTCGGGGAACTTCTTGAGTTGCAGCTAGGGTGTGAAGGAACCTTTGGAGTTCCAGAGGTTAGGTGTGATTAGCCTCGAGATGCCTCAGCGGAAATGGGCCTCATCTCGCCTGGAGGGGAGAACCTCCTGGATTTTCTCGAGTTGCGGCAGGTGCTCTCGACTTACGACGGGGACCTCAGGGACCCGCTCTGGTGTCCTCAAGAAAGGAGTGTCCCCTTGCGAGTTGCTCGGGGGCCTCTCATGATTCCTCTCAGTCAATGCCGGTGCCGAAGACCTTGTGTGGAGCCGGTGCCGAACCTGAGGATTCCTCTCAGTGCTGTCATGGACCTAGGAGTACTTCTGGGAGTCTCCCCAGGGGTGTTAGTCCCGTCTCGAGTGGGGCATGCACGTGTGCTTTTCTCCGCGAGCTGTAGCAGCAGTGTCACGCTTCCCTTCGCCTGGATCAAGGGATCTGTGGCTTTCCCTCCAGGCTTTCCCACAGGGCTGTCCCAAGTGCCACCGTGGTGTGAGTCGATCCTCGGCTTGAAAGTCGAGGCAGTGCAGGGAAAACAGGTTTCCCTGGAATGGACTGAGACATCTGGGGGACTCTGGGAATGGTGGCACGACCCTGGAGTTCCTCTCGCCTTTCCTGTGGAGAGCGCCTCCTCTTGAGATGCGACTGGAACGCAGGGAATTCTTTCCCGACCACACAGGGAAAGGATCCCTCCTCTCGAGCTAGGAAGCGGAAACGGGGCCTCCTCTGGATGTGGGCAGAACTCTCGTGCTTCCTCTCAAGTGGAGACGGGAATGTCGGGGAACTTCTTGAGTTGCCGCAAGGGTTTGAAGAACCCATGGAAATTCCAGAGGTTAGGTGTTATTAGCCTGGAGACGCCTCAGCAGGAAATGGGCCTCATATCGGCTGAGGGGAGAAACCTTCTGGATTTTCTCGAGTTGCAGCAGGTGCTCTCGATGAACGATGGGGACCTCAGAGACCCGCTCTGGTGGCCTCAGGAAAGGCCAGTCCCCAAGCGAGTTGCTCGGGGTCCTCTCGAGATTCGTCTCCCTTCGATATCGGGGTCTAAGACCTTGTGGGGAATCGGTGTCAGAACCTGAGGATTCCTCTCCAGTGCTGACATGGATCTTGAGGTACTTCTGGAGTCTCCCCAGGGGAGTCAGTCCTCGTCTCGAGTGGGGGCATGCACGTGTGCTTTCCTCCCGAGCTGTAGCAGCAGTGTCACGCTTCCCTTCGCGTGGATCCAGGGATCTGTGGCTTTCCTCGAGGCTTTCCCACGAGGCTTTCCCTCGAGGCTTTCCCACGAGGCTTTCCCTCGAGGCTTTCCCACAGGGCTGTCCCACGTGCCACCGTGGTGTGAGTCGATCCTCGGCTTGAAAGTCGAGGCAGTGCAGGGAAAAGATTTTTCCCTGGAATGGACTGAGACATCTGGGGACTCTGGGAATGGTGGCACGACCCTGAGTTCCTTCGCCTTTCCTGTGGAGAGCGCCTCCTCTTGAGATGCGACGGGAACGCCGGAATTCTTTCCCTACCACCCAGGGAAAGGATCCCTCCTCTCCAGCTAGGAGGCGGAAACGGGTTCCTCTGGATGTGGGCGGGAACTCTCGTGCTTCCTCTCAAGTGGAGACGGGTATGTCGGGAACTTCTTGAGTTGCAGCAAGGGTGTGAAGGACCCTTTGGAAGTTCCAGAGGTTAGGTGTGATTAGACTCGAGACGCCTCAGCGGAAATGGGCTTCATCTCGCCTGGAGGGGAGAACCTCATCGATTTTCTCGAGTTGCGGCAGGTGCTCTCGACTTAAGACGGGACCTCCGGGATCCGCTCTGGTGGCCTCAGGAAAGGCCAGTTCCCATGCGAGTTGCTCGGGTTCTCTCGGATACCTCTCCCGTCGATGCTGGAGTCTAAGACCTTGTGTGGAGTCGGTGCCAGTGCCTGAGGATTCCTCTCCAGTGCCGACATGGATCTTGGGTATTTCTGGAGTCTCCCCAGGGGAGTCAGTCGTCGTCTCCAGTGGGGGCATTCACGTGCGCTTTCCTCCCGAGCTGTAGCAGGAGTGTCACGCTTCCATAGGCGTGGATCAAGGGATCTGTTGCTTTCGCTTGAGGCTTTCCCACGAAGCTTTCCACGAGGCTTTCCCACAGGGCGCTGTCCCACGTGCCACCGTGGTGTGAGTCGATCCTCGACTTGAACGTCGAGTCAGTGCAGGGAAAACAGGTTTCCCTGGAATGGACTGAGATATCTGGGGACTCTGGAATGGTGGCACGACCCTGGAGTTCCTCTCGCCTTTCCTGTGGTGAGCACTTCCTCTTGAGATGCGACGGGAACACGGAATTCTTGACGGACAAAGCAGGAAAGGATCCCTCCTCTCGAGCTAGGAGGCGGAAACGGGGCTCCTCTGGATGTGAGCAGGACTCTCGTGCTTCCTCTCCACTGGAGACGGGTATGTCGGGGAGCTTCTTGAGTTGCAGCAAGTGTGTGAAGGTCCCTTTGGAAGTTCCACAGGTTAGTTGTGATTAGCCTGGATATGGCTCAGGGGAAATGGGCCTCATCTCGACTGGAGGGAAGAACCACCTGGATTTTCTCCAGTTGAGGCAGGTGCTCACAACTTACGACCGGGACCTCAGGGACCTGCTCTGGTGGCTCAGGAAAGACCAGTCCCCATGCGAATTGCTCGGGGGCCTCTCGGATTCCTCTCCGTCGATGCCGGGGCCTAAGACCTTGTGTGGAGTCGGTGCAGAACCTGAGGATTCCTCTCCAGCTGACATGGATCTTGGTACTTCTGGAGTCTCCCCAGGGGAGTCAGTCCTTGTCTCGAGTGGGGTCATGCACGTGCGCTTTCCTCCCGATATGTAGCAGCAGTGTCACGCTTCCCTTCGCGTGGATCAAGGGATCTGTGGCTTTCCCTCGAGGCTTTCCCAAGAGGATTTCCCACGAGGCTTTCCACAGGGCTATCCACGTTCCACCGTGGTGAGAGTCGATCCTCGCCGTGAAAGTCGAGGCAGTGCAGGGAAAACAGTTTCCTCTGGAATGGGACTGAGATATCTGGCGACTCTGTGAATGGTTGCTCGACCCTGGAGTTCCTCTCGCCTTTCCTGTGGAGAGCGCTTCCCCTTGAAATGCGAGCGAAATGGCGGGTATTATTCCTGACCAAGCAGGGAAAGGATCC
>NW_017203883.1:0-5856 GCF_001704415.2 Capra hircus | reverse complement strand
ACAAAAGGGTCCTTCACACCCTTGCTGCAAGTCAAGAAGTTCCCCGACATACCCGTCTCCACTTGAAAGGAATCACGAGAGTCCTGCCCTCATCCAGAGAATCCCGTTTCCGCCTCCCAGCCCGAGAGGAGGGATCCTTTCCCTGCGTGGTCGGGAAAGAATTCCCGGCGTTCCAGTCGCATCTCAAGAAGAGGCGCTCTCCACAGAAAGGCGAGAGGAACTCCAGGGTCGTGCCACCATTCCCAGAGTCCCCCAGATGTCTCAGTCCATTCCAGGGAAACCTGTTTTCCCTGCACCGCCCTCGACTTTCAAGCGGAGGACCGACTCACACCACGGTGGCATGAGGGACAGCCCTGTGAGAAAGCCTCGTGGGAAAGCCTCGAGGAAAAGCCAAAGATCCCTTGATCCACGGGAAGGGAAGAGTGACACTGCTGCTACAGCTCGGGAGGAAAGCGCACGTGGATGCCTCCACTCGAGACGAGGACTGACTCCACTGGGGAGACTCCAGAATTACCCAAGATCCATGTCAGCACTGAGAGGAATCCTCAGTTTCCGGCACGACTCCAAAACAAGACCTTAGGCCACGGCATCGACAGGAGAGGAATCCCGAGAGGCTCCCGAGCAACTCGCATGGGGACTGGCCTTTCCTGAGGCCACCAGAGCGGGTTCCTGAGGCCCCGCCTTAAGACGAGAGCAGCTGCCACAACTCGAGAAAATCCAGGAGGTTCTCCCCTCCAGGCGAGATGAGGCCCATTTCCGCTGAGGCGTCTCGAGGCTAATCACACCTAAATTCTGGAACTTTCAAAGGGTCCTTCACAACCTTGCTGCAACTTAAGAAGTTCCCCGACATACCCGTCTCACCCGAGAGGAAGCACGAGAGTCCCGGCCACATCCAGAGGAGCCCCGTTTTCCGCCTCCTAGCTCGAGAGGAGGGATCCTTTCCCTGTGTGCTCGAGAAAGAATTCCCGGCGTTCCCGTCGTATCTCAAGAGGAGGCTCTCTCCACAGGAAAGGAGAGAGGATCTCCAGGGTCGTGGCACCAATCCTAGAGTCCCCCAGATGTCTCAGTCCATTCCATGGAAACCTGTTTTCCCTGCACTGCCTCGATTTTCAAGCCGAGGATCGACTCACACCACGGTGGCACGTGGGACAGCCCTGTGGGAAAGCCTCATGTGAAAGCCTTGAGGGAAAGCCCCAGATCCCTTGATCCACGCGATGGGAAGCGTGACACTGCTGCTACAGCTTGGGAGGAAAGCGCACGTGCATGCCCCGCTCGAGAGCTGAATCCCCTGGGGAGACTCCAGAAGTACCCAAGATCCATGTCAGCCCTGGAGAGGAATCCTCAGGTTCCGGCACCGACTCCACACAAGATCTTAGGCCCCGGCATCGACGAGAGAGGAATCCCGAGAGGCCCCCGAGCAACTCGCATGGGGACTGGCCTTTCCTGAGGCCACCAGAGTTGGTCCCTGAGGTCCCCGTCCTAAGTCGAGAGCACCTGCCGCAACTCGAGAAAATTCAGGAGGTTCTCCCCTCCAGGCGAGATGAGGCCCATTTCTGCTGAGGCGTCTCGAGGCTAATCACACCTAACCTCTGGAGCTTCCAAAGGGTCCTTCACACCCTTGCTGCAACTCAAGAAGTTCCCCGATATACCCGTCTCCACTCTAGAGGAAGCACGAGAGTTCTGCCCACATCCATAGGAGGCCCGTTTCCGAATCCTTGGTCAAGCGGAGGGATCCTTTCCCTGCGTGGTCGGGAAAGAATTCCCGGCGTTCCCGTCGCGTCTCAAGAGGAGGCACTCTCCACAGGAAACGCGAGAGGAACTCCAGTGTCGTGACACCAGTCCCAGAGAGTCCCCCAGATGTCTCAGTCCATTCCAGGGAAACCTGTTTTCCTTGCACTGCCTCGACTTTCAAGCCGAAGATCGACTCACACCACGTTGGCACGTGGGACAGCCCACTGGGAAAGCCTCGTGGAAAGCCTCGTGGGAAAGCCTCGAGGGAAAGCCACAGATCACTTGATCCACGAGAAGGGAAGCATGACAGTGCTGCTACAGCTCGAGACGAGGACTGACTCCCCTGGGGAGACTGCAGAAATACCCCAAGATCCATTGCAGCACTGGAGAGGAATCCTCAGGTTCCGGCACCGATTCCACACAAAAGTCTTAGGCCCGGCATCGAAGGGAGAGGAATCCCAAGAAGCCCCCGAGCAACTTACATGGGGACTGGCCTTTCATGAGGCCACCAGAGCGGTTCTCTGAGGTCCAAGTCGTAAGTCGAGAGCTCCTGCTGCAACTCGAGAAAATCCAGGAGGTTCTCCCCTCCAGGCGAGATGTGGCCCTTTTCCGATGAGGCATCTTGATGCTAATCAACAAGCGTCTGGAACTAACAAACGGGCCTTCAAACCCTAGCTGCAACTCAAGAACTTCCCCGAAATACCCCTCTCCACTCGAGAGGAAGCACGAGATTCTTGCCCACATCCAGAGGAGCCCATTTCAGCCTCATAGCTCGAGAGGAAGGATCCTTTCCCTGCGTTATCCGGAAAGAATTCCCGGCGTTCCCCTCGCATCTCAAGAGGAGGCGCAACCACAGGAATGGCGAGAGGAACTCCAGGGTCTTGCCACCATTCCCAGAGTCCCCCAGATGTCTCAGGCCATTCCAGGGAAACCTGTTCCCTTCACTGCCTCGACTTTCAAGCCGAGGATTGACTCACACCACGGTGGCACGTGGGACAGCCCTGTGGGAAAGCCTCGTGGGAAAGCCTCGTGTGAAAGCCTCAAGGGAAAAGCCACATAATCCTTGATCAACCCGAAGGGAAGCGCGACAAGGCTGCTACAGCTCGGGAGGAAATCGCACGTGCATGCCCCCACTCGAGACGAGGACTGACTCCCCTGGGGAGACTCCAGAAGTACCCAAGATCCATGTCAGCACTGGAGAGAAATCCTCAGGTTCCGGCACCCACTCCACACGAGATCGTAGGCCCCGGCATCGACGGGAGAGGAATCCCGAGAGGCCCCGAGCAACTCGCATAGGGATAGGACTTTCCAAAGGCCACCAGAGCAGGTACCTGAGGTCCCCGTCGTAAGTCGAGAGCACCTATCGCAACTCGAGAAAATCCTGGAGGTTCTCCCTTCCAGGCGAGATGAGGCTCATTTCCACTGAGGCGTTTCGAGGCCAATCAATCACACTAACCTCTGGAACTTACAAAGGGTCCTTCACATCCTTACTGCAACTAAAAAAGTTCCCCGACATACCCGTCTCCACTCGAGAGGAAGCTCGAGAGTCCCGCCCACATCCAGAGGAGCCCCGTGTCCGCCTCCTAGCTCTAGAGGAGGGATCCTTTCCCTGCGTGTTCGGGAAAAGAATTCCCGGCGTTCCGGTCGCATCTCAAGAGGAGGCGCTTTCGACAGGAAAGACGAGGGGAACTCCAGGGTCGTGACACCATTACCTGAGTCCCACAGATGTCTCAGTCCATTCCAGGGAAATGTGTTTTCCCTGCACTGCCTCGACTTTCAAGCCGAGCATCGACTCACACCACGGTGGCACGTGGGACAGCCCAATGGGAAAGCCCCGTGGGAAAGCCTCGTGGTAAAGTCTCGAGGGAAAGCCACAGATCCCTTGATCCACGCGAAGGGAAGCGAGACTCTGCTGCTACAGCTCTGGAGGAAAGCGGACGTGCATGCCCCACTCGGGACGAGGACTGACTCCCCTGGGGAGACTCCAGAAGTACCCCAAGATCCATGTCAGCACTGGACAGAAATCCTCAGGTTCCGGCACCGACTCCAAACAAGATCTTAGGCCCCGGCATCGACGAGAGAGGAATCCCGAGAGGCCCCCGAGCAACTCGCATGGGGACTGGCCTTTCCTGAGGCCACCAGAGTGACTCCCCAGGGGAGTGGGTCCCTAGCAGTGTCATGCTTCCCTTCGCGTGGATCAAGGAATCTGTGGCTTTCCCTCGAGGCTTTCCCACGAGGCTTTTCCCACGAGGCTGCCAGTGGGCTGTCCCACGTGGCACCGTGGTGTGACTCGATCCTAGGCTTGAAAGTCAAGGCAGTGCAAGGAAAACAGGTTTCCCTGGAATGGACTGAGACATCTGTGGAACTCTGGGAATGGTGGGCACGACACTGGAGTTCCTCTCGCGTTTTCCTGTGGAGAGTGCCCCGAGCAACTTGCATGGGGACTGGCCTTTCATGAGGCCAACAGAGCGGGTCTCTGAGGTCCAAGTCGTAAGTCAAAGCTCCTGCTGCAACTCGAGAAAATCCAGGAGGTTCTCCCCTCCAGGCGAGATGTGGCCCATATCCGATGAGGCGTCTCGAGGCTTATCAACAAGCGTCTGGAACTAACAAAGGGCCTTCAAACCCTAGCTGCAACTCAAGAAGTTCCCGAAATACCCCTCTCCACTCGAGAGGAAGCACGAGAGTCCCGCCCACATCCAGAGTAGCCCCGTTACTGCCTCCTAGCTCGAGAGGAGGGATCCTTTCACTGAGTGGTCGGTCAAGTATTCCCGGAGTTCCCGACTCATCTCAAGAGGAGGCGCTATCCACAGGAAAGGCGAAGAGGAACTCCAGATTCGTGCACCCATTCCCAGAGTCCCCCAGATGTCTCAGTCCATTCCAGGGAAACCTGTTTTCCCTGCACTGCCTCGACTTTCAAGCCGAGGATCGACTCACACCTCGGTGGCACGTGGGACAGCCCTGTGGGAAAGCCTGGTGGGAAAGCCTCGTGGGAAAGTCTCGTGGGAAAGCCTCGAGGGAAAGCCACAGATGCTTTGATCCACGCGAATGGGAAGCTTGACAGTGCTGCTACAGCTCGGGAGGAAAGTTCACGTGCATGCCCTTACTCGAGACGAGGACTGACTCCCCTGTGGAGACTCCAGAAGTACCCCAAGTTCCATGTCAGCACTGGAAAGAATCCTCAGGTTCCGGCACCGACTACACAAGGTCTTAGGCCCTGGCATCGACGGAGAGGAATCCCGAGAGGCCCCGAGCAACTCACATGGGGACTGTCCTTTCCTGAGGCCACCAGAGCGGATCCTTGAGGTCCCTGTCGTAGGATGAGAGCACCTGCAGCAACTTGAGAAAATACAGGAGGTTCTCCCTTCCAGGCGAGATGAGGCCCATTTCCGCTGAGGTGTCACAAGGCTAATCACTCCTAACCTCTGGAACTTCCAAAGGGTCCTTCACACCCTTGCAACTCAAGAAGATCCCCAACATACCCGTCTCCACTCGAGAGGAAGCACGAGAGTCCCGCCCACATTCAGAGGAGCCCCGTTTCTGCGTCATAGCTCGAGAGGAGGGATCCTTTCCCTCCGTGGTCGGGAAAGAATTCCTCGGCGTTCCCGTCGCATCTCAAGAGGGGACGCTTTACACAGGAAAAGCGTGAGGAACTCCAGGGTCGTTCCACCATCCCAGAGTCCCCCAGATGTCTCAGGACATTCCAGGGAAACCTGTTTTCCCTGCACTGCCTCGACTTTCAAGCCGAGGATCGTCTCACACGACGGTGGCACGTGGGACAGCCCTGTGGGAAAGCCTCGTGGGAAAAGTCTCAGGGAAAGCCTCGAGGGAAAGCCACAGATCCCTTGATCCACGTGAAGGGAGCGTGACACTGCTGCTACAGCTCGGGAGGAAATCGCACGTGCATGCCCCCACTCGAGACGAGGACTGACTCCCCGGGGGAGACTCCAGAAGTACCCCAAGATCCATGTCAACACTGGAGAGGAATCCTCAGGTTCCAGCACCGACTCCAAACAAGGTCTTAGGCCGGGCATCGACGGGAGAGGAATCCCGAGATGCGCCGTGCAACTCGCATGGGGACTGGCCTTTCCTGAGGCCACCAGAGAGGGTCCCTGAGGTCCCCGTCGT
>NW_017203882.1:0-5857 GCF_001704415.2 Capra hircus | reverse complement strand
TCCACACGACGGGAAGCGTGACCCTGCTGCTACAGCTCGGAGGAAAAGCACACGTGCGTGCCCTCACTTGAGAGGAGGATTGACTCTCCAGGGAGACTCCAGAAGAACCCCAATATCCATGTCAGCACTGCAGAGGAAACCTCAGGTTCCGGCCCGAACCACACAAGTTGTTCGGCCCGCGGCATCAACAGGGAGTTATCAAGAGAAGCCCCCCAGCATCTGGCATGGGGACTGGCCTTAGATGAAGCCACCAGAGCGGGTCCCTGACGTCCCCCGTCGTAAGTCGGAGCACCTGCCGCAACTCGAGAAAATCCAGGAGGTTCTCCCCTCCAGGCGAGATGAGGCCCATTTCCAATGAGGTGTCTCGAGGCTAATTACATCTAATCTCTGGAACTTCCAAAGGGTCCTTCACACCCTTGCTGCAACTCAAGAAGTTCCCCGACATTCCCATCTCCACTCGAGAGGAAACACGAGGGTCCTGCCCACATCCAGAGTAGCCCCGTTTCATCCTCCTAGCTAGAGATGAGGGATCCTTTCCCTGCTTGGTCGGGAAAGAACTTCCGGCATTCCCGTCGCATCTCAGGTGGAGGCGCTCTCCACAGGAAGGGAGAGAGGAACTCCATGGTCGTGCCACCATTTCAAGCGTCCCCAGATGTCTCAGTCCATTCCAGAGGATCTTGTTTTTACAGAGTGCCTAAACTTTCATGCCGAGGATCGCCTCACACCACGGTGGCACGGGGGACAGCCCTGTGGGAAAGCCTCGTGGGAAAGCCTCTAGGAAAAGCCTAGAGGAAAAGCCACAGATCCATTGATCCACGCGACGGGAAGCATGACACTGCTGCTACAGCTCGGGAGGAAGGGGCATGCGCATGCCCCACTCGAGACGAGGACTGATTCCCCTTGGGAGACTTCAGAAGTATCCCAAAAACATGTCAGCACTGGAGAGGAATACTCAGGTTCTGGCCCCCACTCCACGAAGGTCTTGGGCCCCGGCATCTACCGGTGAGGAATCCCGAGAGGCCCTCTAGCAACTCACATGGGAACTGGTCTTTCCTAAGGCCAACAGAACGGGTCCCTGAGGTCCCCGTCGTAAGTCGAGAGCACCTGCCACAACTCGAGAAAATGAAGGAGATTCTCCCCTTCAGGCGAGATGAAGCCCATTTCCACTGAGACGTCTCGAGGCTAATCACACCTAACCTCTGGAACTTCCAAAGGGTCCTTCACACCATAGCTGCAACTCAAGAAGTTCCACGAGAGACCCGTCGCCACTCCATAGGAATCACCAGGGTACCACCCACATCCAGAGGAGCCCCAATTCCCCCTCCTAGCTCAATGTGAGGGATCCTTTCCCTGATTGGCCGGGAAAGAATTCCTGTCGTACCTGTCGCATCTCAAGAGGAGGCACGCTCCACAAGAAAGGTGAGAGGAACTCCAGGGTCGTTCCACCATTCCAAGAGTCCCCCAGATGTCTCAGTCCTTTCCAGAGGAACTTGTTTACCCTGCACTGCTTCGACGTTCACGGGGAGGACCGACACACACGATGGTGGCACCGTGGGACAGCCCTGTGGGGAAAGCCTCGTGGGAAAGCCTCGAGGGAAAACAAGAAACCCCTTGATCAACCCAACGGGAAAATTGACTCTGCTCCTAATGCTCGGGAGAAAAGCGGCACGTGCATGCCCCATTGGAGACGAAGATGATCCCTGTGGAGACTCCAGTAGTACCCCAAGATCCATGTTAGCACTGGAGAGGAAACCTCAGGTTCGGGCACCGACTCCAAACAAGGTTTAGGCCCCGTGATCGACCGGAGAGGAATCCCGAGAGGCCCCTTAGCAACTCGGGCAAGTAGACTGGCATTTCCTGAGTGGACCAGAGCGGGTTACATAAGTCCCGGTCGTAACTGGAGAGCACCTGCTGAAACTTGAGAAAATCCAGGAGGTTCTCCCATGCAGGCGAGATGAGGCGCATTTCCGCTGAGGCGTCTCGAGTCTAATCACACCTAACCTCTGGAACTTCCAAAGGGTCCATCACACCCTTGCTGCAACTCAAGAAGTTCCCCGACATACCCGTCTCCACACGAGAGGAAGCACCAGAGACCCGCCCACATCCAGAGGAGCCCCGTTTCCGCCTCCTAGCTCGAGAGGAGGGATCCTTTCCCTGCGTAGACAGGAAAGAATTCCTGGCGTTCCTGGCGCATCTCAAGAGGAGGCGCTCTCCACAGGAAAGGCGAGAGGAACTCCAGGGTCGTGCCACCATTCCCAGAGTCCCCCAGATGTCTCAGTCCATTTCAGGGAAACCTGATTTCCCTGCACTGCCTCGAATTTCTAGCCGAAGATCGACTCACACCACGATGGCACATGAAACAGCCCTGTGGGAAAGCTCGTGGGAAAGCCACGAGGGAAAGCCACAGATCCTTGATCCATGCAAAGGGAAAGCGTGACACTGCTGCTACAGCTCGGGAGGGAAAGCGCACGTTCATGCCCCCACACAAGACGATGACTAACTCCCTTGGGGAGACTCCAGAAGTACCCCAAGATCCATGTCCACACTGGAGAGGAATCCTCCGGTTCCGGCACCGACTCCACACAAGGTCTTAGCCCCGGCATCAAAGGGAGAGGAATCCTGAGAGGCCCCGAGGAACTCGCATGGCTCCTGGCCCTTCCTGAGGCCACTAGAGCGGGTCCCTGAGGTCCCCGTCGTAAGTCGAGAGACCTGCCGCAACTAGAGAAAACCCAGGGAGGTTCTCCCCGCCAGGCGAGATGAGGCCCATTTCCGCTGAGGCGTCTCGACGCTAATCACAACCTAACCTCTGGAACTTCCAAAGGGTCCTTCACACCCTAGCTGCAACTCAAGAGGTTCCAGGAGAGACCCGTCGCCACTCCATAGGAATCACCAGGGTACCACCCACATCCAGAGGAGCCCCAATTCCCCTCCTGGCTCAAGATGAGGGATCCTTTCCCTGATTGGCCGGGAAAAATTCCTGTCGTACCTGTCGCATCTCAATAGGAGGCACGCTCCACAAGAGGTGAGAGGAACTCCAGAGTCGTTCACCATTCCAAGAGTCCCCCAGATGTCTCAGTCCTTTCCAGAGGAACTTGTTTACCCTTCACTGGCCTCGACGTTCACGGGGAGGACTGACTCACACGATGGTGGCACGTGGGACAGCCCTGTGGGAAAAGCCTCATGGGAAAGCCTCGTGGAAAGCCTCGAGGGAAAACAAGAAAACCCTTGATCAACCCAACGGGAAAATTGAACTGTGCTCCTAATGCTCGGGAGAAAAGCACACGTGCATGCCCCATTGGAGATGAAGATGACTACCCTGTGGAGACTCCAGTAGTACCCAAGATCCATGTCAGCACTGGAGAGGAAACCTCAGGTTCGGGCACCGATTCCAAACAAGGTCTTAGGCCCCGTCATCGACCGGAGAGGAATCCGAGAGGCCCTTAGCAACTCCAAGTCGACTGGCATTACCTGAGCGAACCAGAGCGGGTTACATAAGTCCGGTCGTAACTGGAGAGCACCTGCTGAAACTCGAGAAAACCCAGGAGGTTCTCCCCTGTAGTCGAGATGAGGCCCATTTCCGCTGAGGCGTCTCGAGTCTAATCACACCTAACCTCTGTAACTTCCAAAGGGTCCTTCACACCCTTGCTGCAACTCAAGAAGATCCCCGACATACCCCTCTCCACTCGAGAGGAAGAACAAGAGTCCCGACCACATCCAGAGAAGCCCCGTTTCAGCCTCGTACCTCGCGGTCAGGTATCCTTTCCCTGTATGTTCCGGAAAGAATTCCCGGTGTTCCCGTCGCATCTCATGAGGAGGCGCTCTCCACAGGAAAGGCGAGAGAAACTCCAGTGTCGTGCCATCATTCCAAGAGTCCCCCAGATATCTCAGTGTGGCCGGTGTCCAGCCACGCTGCATCCAGGGAATTCGACGGATGGACGGCGTTGACGTGGAAAGTCTTGTGTATTTATTAATGTAAGATTAGATTAAGAAATTATAGGGTAATAAGAAGATTAACTGGAGGAAAAAGGCTGAATAGCTAGGTTTACGTGGAAGGCCAATAAAATCCCGACAAGGAATTTTCTGGCGGACTCTGGAATGGTGGCACGACCCTCGAGTTCCTCTGTGACTTTCACACTAGGCTTTCCCACAGGGCTTTCCCACGAGTCTTATCCACAGGGCTGTCCCACGTGCCACCGTGGTGTGAGTCGATCCTCGGCTTGAAAGTCGAGGCAGGGCAGGGAAAACAGGTTTCCCTGGAATGGACTGAGACATCTGGGGACTCTGGGAATGGTGGCACGACCCTGGAGTTCCTCTCGCCTTTCCTGTGGAGAGCACCTCCTCTTGAGATGCGACGGGACGCCGGGAATCTTTCACGACACGCAGGGAAAGGATCCCTCCTCTCGAGCTAGGAGGCGGAAACGTGGCTCCTCTGGATGTGGGCGGGACTCTCGTTCTTCCTCTCGAGTGGAGACGGGTATGTCGGGATCTTCCTGAGTTGCAGCAAGGGTGTGAAGGACCCTTTGGAAGTTCCAGAGGTTAGGTGTGATTAGTCTCGAGACGCCTCAGCGGAAATGGGCCTCATCTCGCCTGGAGGTGAGAACCTACTGGATTTTCTCGAGTTGCGGCAGGTGCTCTCGACTTACGACGGGGACCTCAGTTACACGCTCTGGTGGCCTCAGGAAAGGCCAGTCCCCATGCGAGTTGTTGCTCTGGGGCCTCTCGGGATTCCTCTCCCTCGATGCCGGGCCAAAGATCTTGTGTGGAGTCGGTGCCGGAACCTGAGGATTCCTCTCCAGTGCTGACATGGATCTTGGGGTACTTCTGGAGTCTCTCCAGGGGAGTCAGTCCTCGTCCGAGTGGGGGCATATATTTGCGCTTTCCTCCAGAGCTGTAGCAGCAGTGTCACGCTTCCCTTCGCGTATATCAAGGGATCTGTGGCTTTCCCTTGAGGCTTTCACAGGAGGCTTTTCCCACGAAGCTTTCCCACAGGGCTGTCCCACGTGCCACCGTGGTGTGAGTCGATCCTCGGCTTGAAAGTCGATGCAGTGCAGGGAAAACAGGTTTCCCTGGAATGGACTGAGGCATCTGGGGGATCTCCAGGGTCGTGCCACCATTCCAGAGTCCCCCAGGTGTCTCATTCCACTCCAGGGAAACCTGTTTTCCTGCACTGCCTCGACTTTTCAAGCCAAGGATCGACTCACAATATGGTGGCACGTGGGACAGCCCTGTGGAAAGACTCGAGGGAAAGCCCCTGGAAAAGCCTCGTGGGAAAGCCTCGAGGGAAAGCCACAGATCCCTTGATCCAAGCGAAGGGAAGCGTGACACTGCTACTACAGCTCGAGAGGAAAGCGCGCACGTGCATGCCCCCACTCGAGACGAGGACTGACTCCCCTGGGGAGACTCCAGAATTACCCCAAGATACATGTCAGCACTGGAGAGGAATCCTCAGGTTCCGGCACTGACTCCACACAAGGTCTTAGGCCCCAGCATCGACCGGAGAGGAAACCCGAAGGCCCCCGAGCAAGTCGCATGGGGACTGGCCTTTCATGAAGCCACCAGATCGGGTCCCCGAGGTTCCGTCGTAAGTCGAGAGCACTGCCGCCACTCGAGAAATCCAGGAGGCTCTCCCCTCCAGGCGAGATAAGGCCCATTTCCGCTCAGGCGTCTTGAGGGTAATCATATCTATCCTCTGGAACTTCGAAAGGGTTCTTCACACCCTTGCTGCAACTCAAGAAGTTCCCTGACATAACCGTCTCCACTCGAGAGGAAGCGCGAGAGTCCCGCCACATCCAGAGGAGGCCGCGTTTCTGCTCCTAGCTCGAGAGGAGGATCCTTTCCTGCGTGTCGGGAAAGAATT